>NC_138548.1:231171974-231330747 GCF_964273705.1 Natrix helvetica
CTAAAAAAGAGAATAAAGTAAAATAAAATAACAAGACTCTTAGAAAGCAGAAGGATGTTGGAAATTCTTTACTACCCACATTGACTTATTAAAGCATCTCAGCTCCTTTCCGTCTGAGATTAGCACATGGGCTGTTTCTAAGAACTCAGGCATATAGACGCTTATATATGCAATGCTGTCAGGCCTGGAAGCCATCTTTTACATTACAGAAGGATTTAAACCTGGGATAGGTTTATTCACTGTTTCATTCCAATGATAATTTACATATCAAAGGAGGTTTTACAAACAAAACAGACTGTCCCTAAACGGCTAGAGAGCCTTCTAGATCTATTGATTTTCAACCTTCACAGTTTCTGCTGCCGAGAATTGCAGAGATTGTGTTTAAGTCCAAAACACATGAAGTCTCTTGTTTGGGCAAGGTTGCCGTAAGTGAACTCTTCCTTTCCCATCCTCAGAGCACACTTGTGAATTGGAATAACAACTGTGGGACATTTAAATGAGGATCTATATCGGTGGAAAGGAAAACAGATTTTGCATTCCGTGGCAAAAGAATGTCAGATGTTACATCTTTTCTATTCTGCTCTATGGAGTAGAGCAGCGATGGCAAACCTTTTTTGGCTCGCGTGCCACAAGTGGGGGGAGTGCAGGGGGGGGCGTGTACAGGCGTGCCGCACCCATAATGCAATGTTCGACCCCCAAGTGCGCATGCGTGCACAACAGGCACTCCCCCCCATTTTTACATGCTTTTTTCGCCCTCCCCAGGCTCCAGAGGCTTTATAGGAGCCTGGGGAGGGCGAAAAGAGCCTCCCCGCCCCCCCCAGAGGCCCTCCGAAGGCTTCAGGGACCGTCCAGAGGCTTCCCTGAAGCCTTCGGAACACTTAAAACGACCCTCTGAGCAAACCGGAAGTGACTTCCGGTTTGCTCGGAGGGTCGTTTTAAGCGCTCCAAAGGCTTCAGGGATCGTCTGGAGGCTTCCCTGATGCCTTCAGAGCGCTCAAAATGACCCTCCAAGCTCGGAGGGTCGTTTTAAGCGCTCCGAAGGCGTCAGGGAAGCCTCTGGACAGTCCCTGAAGCCTCCGGAGGGCCTCTGGGGGGGGCGGGGGGCTCTTTTCACCCTCCCCAGGCTCCTATAAAGCCTCTGGAGCCTGGGGAGGGTGAAAAATGGCTTTTAAAAACGGTGAACTCAGCTGGCCAGCGCGCACATGCGCGCTGGCCAGCTGACAGGGCAGCACCTCACGTGCGCGCTGGCCAGCTGACAGGGCAGCGCCTCGCGTGCGCGCTGGCCAGCTGACAGGGCAGCGCCTCGCGTGCTCTGACAAATGGTTCCGCGTGCCACCTGTGGCACGCGGGCCATAGGTTCGCCATCACTGGAGTAGAGAGTTGGTCTTTGATAGAAAATCACTTGAAAAACTAGAAGCATTTGAAATGTGGATTTACAGACGGCTGTTACATATAAGCTGGGTTGACAAAATCACAAATGAGGAGGTGATAAACAGCCTGGGAAAGCAAAGGGAAATCATCAAAACCATAAAAAAGTTAGAATATTTTGGACATGTGATGCAACACCCAGAAAAATATCACTTAATCCTCTAGGAAAAGATTGAAGGCAAATGAGGTCCAGGCAGAAGAAGAACATCATGGCTTCAAAACCTAAGGGACTGGTTTGGACAAAACTCAGCATCAGTTATTCATGTGGCTGTTGACAAAAATAGGATTGCCAACATGATCACCAAAATCCGATGATGGATTTGGCACAAGAAGCCAGCAAAAAAATTCATAGGATTTTAAACTTTTTAAGCAAGCGCGATCCCAGGAACTTTCCTTTGTGAGTGTTTCCCTCCGGCCTCTCCCACACCCAGTCCAAGGCCTAAATCAGAACCTGTTTGTTTTAGCTGAGGTCACTTTTTCCACAGGCTCTCTGCCAATGAGGATCTGTGTGCTGTCATTCCTCAGCTATTCAACTGTCACTTGTGAGCACTTGCTGTCCAAAACTTATTTTACTTGAGAGAGTGCAGAGAAGAGCAACAAAGATGATTAGGAGACTGGAGACTAAAACATATGAAGAACGGTTGCAGGAATTGGGTATGTTTAGCTTAAGAGAAAGAAGGACTAGGGGAGACATGATAGCATTGTTCCAATATCTCAGGGGTTGCCACAAAGAAGAGGGAGTCAAAGTATTCTCCAAGGCACCCGAGGGTAGGACAAGAAGCAATGGGTGGAAACTAATCAAGGAGAGAAGCAACTTAGAACTGAGGAGAAACTTCCTGACAGTTAGAACAATTAATCAGGGGAACAGCTTGCCTCCAGAAGTTGTGAATGCCCCAACACTGGAAGTCTTTAAGAAGATGTTGGATAGCCATCTGTCTGAAACAGTATAGGGTTTCCTGCCTAGGCAGGGGGTTGGACTAGAAGACCTCCAAGGTCCCTTCCAACTCTACTATTGTATTGTATTGTACTTCAAAGAAATAAAAAAAGAATAGCATTTTTAACAATGGGAAATACATGTTCAAAGAAAATGCAAAGAAGGAAAATTAAATGCCTGGACACCAATATTTTGTTTCTGGTGCAAGTACACCCCTCCTCCAACCCCCGTTGCCCACCCCTCCACCGCCCATAAAATAAATAAACTTGGATTTTTGTTGGTTTTGTTCAGGATTCAAAACTTAAAGAATTTAAAGTAATGTTGATGGAGATTCATTATGTAAAGTAACGGAAATTACCCACCCTTTATAATTTGACCTTCAAAAGAAGGAAATACTTTAACCAGGGGAACTGAAAGTTTACAAAATGTCAGCTTTAGCTCTTTGGAAAGTAGCCAACAAAGAAGTCTGAAGATTTGGTTGAAAGGTTTGGAGCTGCAATGGGAAGATTCCCAGAAAGTTAACTGTACAGGGCCTTCTCGGTGGTGGCACCCACCCTGTTGAAGGATATCCTCCCAGAAATTCATACTGGTCCCATCCTTTTTGACTTGCATCACACTTTTTATTTAACATACTTTGTTTTCCTTTGATTTTTTTTACACCATCCAGAGTTCCTATGGAGTTGAGTGGCCTCAAATTTGAATAAGTGCACAAATAAACAAACAATATTTTGGAAGCTGACACTACTTGTTTACAGCATAATCTGACACTCTGAAGTTTGGAAAATGGAGCATTAAAGAATCAGGCTTGACAGTCATATAGCAAAAGAACCTTTAGCATACTTCAAAGGGGATAACGTAGGGAACCAGTTTGGTATAGCGGATAAGGCACCGGACTAGAAACTGGGAGAGCATGACTTCTAGTTCCACTTTAGATGCCAAGACAGTTGGTGGTTCTGAGCCAATCCTTCTCTCTCAGCCTCAAGAAGTCAAACTACTGCTAAAACTGTCCCAATAAAACTGCATACTTGTCTATGTAGCTGGATTTAAGAGGCCACCAAAGCTTTTTTTTTTTAAAGGAGGTGGGGCGGTGGTGGGTTTCAAAATTTTTTAGAACCTCTTCTGTAGGTGTGGCCTGCTTTGTGGGAATGGCTTGCCGGCCATGTGACCAGGTGGGAGTGGCTTGCCAGCCATGTGACTGGGTGGGAGTGGCCAACTTGTAAAATGTGGTGAAACTCACTTAACAACGCTCTTGCTTAGCAACCAAACTGTTGGCTCAGGAACTCTGGCATTGAAGTGTGCAAGTCTTAAAGCTGTCAAATTGCAAGACCCTTGCACCCCTAACCCTTTAGAAAAAAACCCCCAGGGGTGTTCAAACTTAACAGCTTTAAGACTTGTGGACTTCAACTCCCAGAATTCCTCCTCTCGCTCTTCATCTTTTTTTTTTTTGTAAAGAATTTTTATTGGTTTTAAAACATTTATGGGAAAAAGGTAATAGGGTACATAGAAAATTTTGGTAGCCCCCATGTTAGTAGTAGACTTGTGGACTTCAACTCCCAGAATTCCTCCTCCAGTCATGTTGGCTCAGGAACTCTGGCATTTGAAGCATGCAAGTCTTAAAGCTGTCAAGTTACAAGACCCTTGCACCCCTAACCCTTTAGGAAAAAAAACCCCAGGGGTGTTCAAACTTAACAGCTTTAAGACTTGTGGACTTCAACTCCCAGAATTCCTCCTCCAGTCATGTTGGCTCAGGAATTCTGGCATTGAAGTGTGCAAGTCTTAAAGCTATCAAGTTACAAGACCCTTGCACCCCTAACCCTTTAGAAAAAAAATCCCAAGGGGTGTTCAAACCTGACAGCTTTAAGAGACTTGTGGACTTCAGCTCCCAGAATTCCTCCTCTCGCTCTTCATCTTGATGATGTGTGGACGGGTGGGGGGAGGGAGCTGGAACCAGTTCTAAACGGCACTGTAGATTTGTGGAACCTCTTCTATAGAAGAGGTTAGAACTGGCAGGAACCCACCGCTGATGTGGGGGTGTCAGAGGTGGGTTCCAGGGGTGAAATCCAGCACGTTCTGACAGGTTCTGGAGAACCAGAAGCGGAAATTTTGAGAGATTTCAGAGAACCGGCAAATGCTACCTCTGGCTGGCCCCAGAGTAGGGTGGGAATGGAGATTTTGCAGTATCCTTCCTCTGTCATGCCCACCAAGCCACACCACGCCCACCAAGCCATGCCCACAGAACCGGTAGTAAAAAATTTGAATTTCACCACTTGTGGGTTCCTACCGGTTTGGACAGGTTCAGCTGAGTAGGTAATAACTCGGCCACCCACGCACCTGAATCGGTTCTATTGTGGGTGGTGCCATCTTGTTTTTTGGTTCTGCACATGCGCAGAACAATCTCCATTGCAGAAATGTAATTTCCCTCCTTTTCTCACGTTCTGTGCATGCACAGACCTTTTTAGGTGTAAATGCACATGAACGCCAAAAAAAAAATTGCACCCCTGGGGTATGTGATATTTTAGTGAAATCCCTTTGCAAGAGAAAGGGATATTAAGTGTAAAAGTCAGCAAAGACTTCCTTACCTCAAGTTTAAGGTGACCAACTTTTTTACAATGAAAAGGAGGACAAATAAATTGGAAAAAATATATCGTAAATAAAAGAAATATTTTATTCATTGCAACAATAATACACTAAAATATGATATATGCATAATGAAAACATTTGCAACATTTTATATTGTAATTATGCTTACATGCCTGTTAATTATTATTTAAATGAGTACTTTTCCATTGAATTAATATTTTTTGTCAATGTATCATCTTCTAAGAATATATTGGAAATATCTGAACAAGAAATATCCTTCATATTGAATTTTACGGCAACTGCTGCAGCTAGAGTATCAACATTCAATCTCAATTTCTCACTTGTCGAAAAATCATTGGCAATTGAAAGAAACTCTTTCAACTGCTGCATTAGTTCCAGGGCAGCACAATGTAAATTGAACAAGTATAAATAAATGTTCACATGGAATATGTTCATTTTTGAAATGGCTGAAAATATCCACCCATCTTTTATCAATTTCAACATGTTGATTTTCCCATTGTATTAATTTTTCAGAATTTAAATATACATTCAGTCTTCCAATTTCTTCAAAGAGACAATTGTCGTCTATTTTAATGTCTAGCATTTCTTTAGATAAAAATTCAACACAAGATTCAATATCTGTTTAATATACTTGCGATGAAGTAAAAAAAACACCATTAAAAACTGTTTAATAAAATACGTCACATAACACGCAACAGATTAGCCTTCAAATATCAAAAAGGAGGACATGTAGGAGGACACTTTTCGAGGGAGGACAGAACTTACAAAAGAAGGACTGTCCTCCCTAAAGGAGGACGGTTGGTCACCTTACTCAAGTTCAAAGCTTGGTGACTTTATGGAACTATGGTGATTATGTGGAAATAGTTGGCTCCTGCTTTTCCTTAAGATGTTTTGTCAACTTCCTAGATTAAGGCCAGAGTCCTAAGATTTCCTGGGATCTCCTATCTCTATAATAACCAGTCTGATTCTACTTACCCTTTTGAAATCAGCTAAGGCTGGCTTCAAGTGTAATGAGTATTGCATGCCTTATCTCATTATATTGTAGTTGTTGTTATTTTACTGTCACCCTTACTTCCCCCTTTCCTGTTTTGTTATGTGGTTATCACCCAGCCCTCTCCCAGAAAAACTAAATATCCTAGGAGATATTGAACAGGCAGAATATTATATTTCCTTGGATGTGAAAAGGAAGAAACATGTTTTATAAAGAGAGAATAGCTCCCTGCAGCTTCTTGCCCCCACCCACTTTGTCAATGGGCCATTAAGAAGGCCAAGCCTTTACATAATAAAGAGTTCTCCCCTTCAGCTCCAGGGGGATGGGAATGAAGACAGGATAATATTGGCCCTTTATCCAACTCACCACATGCGTCTGAGAAGTCAACCAAACCTGGATTCAAAATGCAGCCCAGAGAGTTGCCCCTGCATGGCTCCATGGGAGTCTGACAACCAATCAGAAGACAATCAAAGGCCAGAGAGAGCATAAAACCAGGGACTCAGCATCTCAGCCCTTCCTTCTCTTCTTCTCCACCAACATTGAAGCATGTGATCACCTTTTCTGTTCAGGACTCAGGCCATGCGGTCCTGTCCACCATTAAAACCATCTTTCCAAGCAGCCTCCATGTCTCCAGTGTCTTTTTCCCCACTTGGAGCCGAACCCAAAAGGACATTTCTTTCAACAGTTAGTCATCTTATACTGGGATAAATTAATTTGGATAAAATGGGAAGGGGAAGCTGGGGATAGCCTTCTTGGAATACAGTTGCCAGTTTCTGGATTTTTCCAGACGTTTTGGACTGCCTCTCCCACATAATCCACTTCAGCTGGCCATGTAGACCAGAGATGATATTCAGCCGGTTCTCTCCAGTTCGGGCAAACTGGTAGCAGTGGCTGCAGGTGGCTCCGCCTACTCTCCCCAACGTAATGTGTAATATGCTCACATTTGCGAACCGGTAGGGAAGGTAACTGAATCCCACCATTGATGCAAACATATTTGAAAGCACCAGGTTGCCTACTTCAAGAAAATGGATAGAAAATAATCTAAACACATCAACAATTGTGGAGCCCTATTCATCATTGGGCTAGCCTGTTCCCTTCCCCTGTTCCCCTTGTATATTTCAAAGCAAACATGTATTAGAGAATACTGTAGCATTACAGCTCCACAATAACTTCTTGACAACCAAACTGACCCTGTAAATAACTTTCTCCAAACATTCCTACTAATTTGGGGGAAATGAGAAACATCACGTTTGAATGCACCTGTAGGTGACTTAGTTTATTTATTTCTGCAATACTTTCTCAAATTCGGAGGAAAAGCAGAAAGCATGCAAGTAAACTTCGGATCTATCCTTTATATTCATCTACTTTTTTTTATTTATACCTTCCGTGTATGTATGCCGCCTATCCAGAATAAATTTTCTGGGAAGCATAAAAAATACAAATAAAAAGTCAAAGCACAATCGGAACAAGAATGGAATTGTAGGGCTATAAATCCCTCAACTGAGTGGGGTGACCTATTCTCCATGATCCCATAAAGATGATGCTTTTCTTGCATTTCTACACTAGAAGCCCAATTAAGTTTTAGTAATGTGGAGAAATTTATACTCCGAAGGATGAGGAAGAATTGAGTTCTAGAGAAGTACACAAGCTTAGCTTACAAACTCAGAAGTGCTTTTTAAAGTTAGTTTTGTATGTGTGCATTTGTGGTGTGTGGGGAGGTGTGGAGGGCGGGTGCGCGCACGCACGCATAGTAAAAAGTATCTATCCGGAGTAAGCCACAGTGTACATTAGACTTTGCTGGTATAAATCAAGGAAGTTGAAGAAGGCATAATCTTTTGTTCTCCCAGCTTTCCGTATTTATATAAGGACTCCTTTGTTTTCTTCTACTCAATGGGAAGCATTTTTCCCAAGCTTATAACTTCAGGTGTAATCTCCGCTGCAGGCTTTATGTTATATTCATTCCCGTGGCAGGAAGCAGGAAGGAAATATTCTTCTGTGTAACAAGACCTAGCAAGTATTAAACCCACCCTTTTATTAATGGGAAGGGGGCACAAATACAGTTGCCCTAGCAACAAATGACCGGGAAGTAACTGGCAAATTTATGAGTAAGTTCCTCATGTTGTTTCTTATCGTGTATACATTCTTTCAGCAAAGCTTTGAACAGTGGCCAGGTTACATTGTTCTGACACAGAAAAAAAGAGGCATGTTTATTTCATTTCATATTTATTACTCCATTTCATTTGGTAGATTTTTATCCCACCTTTATTACTTTATAAGTAACTAGCGCTGCCCGGGTATTTATTTATCCTAATCCATACATTTGTCCTCAAAAATATTCCCAGACCAAATGTAATTTCTAATGTTGGATTTTACCCCTTACTAGAGGAAGCCCCCTGGTGGAGTATTGTGAAGCTGTTACCATGGCAACGCCACTGTGCTATACAGTAGAAGCCATTTTAAGGCACAACAGACTGTATCTTAACAGAACACCCAAAGGGGTGTTAGGGGTGTCTTACCATCACAGTATTTGTTTCCAGAGAATGTCATCTGTGTACCAAATTTGGTTGAAATTGCTCAAGGCATTTTAGAGTTAAATCAAGGCATTTTAGAGGTGGAACATACACACACACATACACACAGCCATTTACACGTGAGAAAACACCGAGCAGGCCAAGGATGGACTCAAGGATGCTTCCAAAAGTGCTATTTGTGCAGTTGTAGAAGTAATTCTGCCCAGTATGTCTCATGAATTTCTTAACTGAGGAGCACTGAAAATAACCAAAAAAGCAATCACTTCTTTTGCAGCTATGAACTTCTGTAGGATGTTTTTTTGGGTCAGGTTTTTTTTTGTGTGTGTGTGTATTCTAGAATCTTGCTTCGGATTCAAAGGTCCGGAAAGGAGAAAGGTAGCACAAGAGCTTTACAGTTATCCTTTCATTGCAACTGTTTGAAGGTTGTGTTAGAAGACCTTACAAATGCACCACTTTATCATGAGAATTCATTAGGGCCACTTTGACTTTTTTTGAAAACATCCTCATAACTGCTATTTGTGAGTGAGTGAGAAGGGATGAAAAAAACTGAGTTCTCTCCCTTTCTCTCTTGCAACTTTGCAGGAAAAAGCCAGTTGCAAAATGTAAGGATGCTGGCTGGTTTTTCTCTGCCTTAAAAGAAGGGGAATAAGATACAGGGACTTTGCTGCACCAGGGTCAAATTTCCCTGCGCCCCCTTTGTTCCTGAGGCCTAACTGGGTGCATTGTCTACACAGATAGTTCTCAACTTAGGACAGATTGTTTAGGGATCATTCAAAGTTACAATGGCACTGAGGTGCGATGCCCACCGCCTGGAACAGACCATAAACAGGACGTGCAGAGGCCAAAAACGGGATGCACGGAGGTAGCAATAGGCGGCAGCAGCGACAGGCAGCAGTGGCAAAGAGTGGCGACAGCAGTGATGGGCATTGGTGATCCCCACAGCCTGGAACAGCTGATAGGCAGTATTCCAGGAGGCAGATCCAACAGCCAATCAGCTGCTCGTGCTAAATCAGGCTGTGCTGAAGCTGACCAGGCTGTTTGCTGTTTGCTGCAAGAAGGCAAATTGCTGGGAGGCAGAGGCCAAAGGGTGGGGGCCGGTGGGTGGGCTGGGGGGTAGTGCAATATAATATACTGTATAAAAAATACAGTAATTGTCCTCACAGTTTCTCCTTAATTCCAGGTTGCTTCTCTTCTTTATTAGTTTCCATCCATTGTTTTTTTGTCTTGCCTTTGGTGCTTTGGAAACTAAGTTGACCCCCTCTTCTTTGAAGCAGACCCTCAAATATTGGAATACTGCTATCATGTCACAACTCATCTTTCTTTTCTCTAGACTGGCTACACCCAATTCCTGCAACTGTTCTTCATATGTTCAAAAAGATGTTTAACTACATCTTTTTAGAAAAGATGCCATGCTGCTATTGGAATACATAATTGCTGAAAAGACTTCTGTTGTGTATTTGTTCTCATGTTTATAATAACTGCGCATAATTTTAGAATTAAGCCATGAATAGATTATTAACATTGTGTTTTCCTGTTTTGAGGTCTCTCTATGAGGACAAAAAGTAGTACATAAATATCTGATTGGATATATGGTACTCATAATGGGAAAACTGAGAAAATATTAAATTGTTCCAGGGGGGCAGAACAAAGTATATGGAGAACAAAATTTACCTTTGCAAAGAGTAGTTTCGCCATACTTCTTCCTAGCAGTAACAAATTAAGAACAAATCCAATTTCCCTCTCACGTACATGCCACTAGTCATTGTGAGTAAATGAAGTATAGAACAAGATGTCTCACAAATAAAGCCCTGATACTTTCTGACAAGATCCTCAAGGGAGAAGTCACATCCTGTTAAAGCAGATGGAACGGAAGGAATTCGTAGGGAAGGCTAGTAAACTAAAGAACTATATGTGATCCAAGTTGAATCCAAGAAAGGCCAGGACAAAGCTAAGATTGAGCTTTAATCTGAATTGGAAAATGTTAGCGTTCTTCAGTTTACAGTTCTATTAAATCTATGATGCCATAGCAGTTCTGTTTGAAAGTGACATAAAATGACCCTATGCAAAGGGTTGCTAGCTCCCATTTTGTAGGGCAATCTATGAAGTCTGGGTCGAATGAAAACTTCCCAGAGACCTAAAAAAGCAAAGCAGACATCTATAGGGGATGCTGAATTCTAATTTCAGCCATTCATATTAACTGTTGCTGTAGTTGAGGTTTTACCTACCTCTCCTCCTGTGGTCTATAACCTACAAACGGACCAAAGTTTTCGACTGATGCCCTTGTGGTTTTCCACTGAGCTCTAACTCTACGGAAAACTTCCTTATGCCTGAACTGAATAGAGGGTATTATCCCAAACAAGCAGGTGTGGGCTGCTGGGGGTTTGCAGGGGTTAGTCTTAAAACTATCAAGTTACAAGACCCTTGCACCCCTAACCCTTTAGAAAAAAAAACCCCAGGGGTGTTCAAACCTGACAGCTTTAAGACTTGTGGACTTCAATTCCCAGAATTCCTCCTCTCGCTCTTCATCTTGATGATGTGCGGACGGGCGGGGGGAGGGAGCTGGAACCGGTTCTAAACGGCACTGTAGATTTGTGGAACCTCTTCTATAGAAGAGGTTAGAACTGACAGGAACCCAGCCCTGGTCCAGCCAGGTTACTTCAGGAACCATCTCATCCCAACGGGACTGGCTCACCATGCTGCGAGAGAATTTCAACTGGCAGGGTCCAGGAGAAGGGCAATGTCTGCTATGGCTCCTAAATATTTTACTTCCTGAGATCTTTGCTGATAGGAGGATTGAAGTTCACACAGCGTCTCTATCAGCGCTACCATCACTTCTGGCTCTTTGGGGAGGTCCAGATAAGCTGTTTGCATCATCTTTGCATCCAAAAGGAGCATATCTTATCAAGCTGTTCTTGCTCACCTCCTATAATGGGCAGTAAGAATAACCCTGAGGAACAGGAGAAACAACTGCAACTGAGACATTGGTCAGATAAAAGAAATTTGGGTCTAAATTTCAAATTTAGAAACAAAATTTGAGGAGGCATCTTAGATTTGACCCTCCCTAGTTCTTACAAAGATAAAGAGGAGGAGGGAAGCATATTCGGACATTCAAGGTTCTTTTACCTATGCTGTAACCTTATACTAAAAGTAGTACTAGTATTCAGAATTTTGCTTTCTTAGTCTGCTCTATCTTTGAGTTGAGGAACCGTCCTGAATAAAATAAAAGTTGTAGAATTACAGTTTATAAACTTTTACGTATCTACTAAAGCCTGAACCAATGCCCGAGTCTCCATCGTTGTCCTAGATTATCTACAGATAGTCTTCAGGTTACAACTACTTGTCCAGCAAACATTCAAAATTAGGAAGGTGCTGAATGAGGGGAACTTCCCCCACTTCCTTGTGGCTGTCCCATGTCCCCACAGTCACATGATCACAATTTGGGGAACTTGGCAACCAGCTCACAATGACTGTGGCTTCCCACCGTCATGTTATCACTACTTGCAACCTTCTCACAAGCAAAGTCAATGAGGAAGCTGGCCAGGGGTGGGAATCCTACCGGTTTAACAACCAGTTCGCTGAGCGCGTGCTTCACACGCTTGCGTAGTTTAGAGAAGACTTACCTTCCGGATTACTGCTTGGGAAGGAAAACAGCTGAGGTGCAGCAATCCACCCTGCCGAGTGACTCAGATAAAGGTAAGTAAAGCACAGGGGCGGGCAGGCGGACCCACTTGCTGGGAGAGAACCGGTTCACTCCCAGCTGATCTTCGGAGCTACGGTTCACCTGAACTGGTCCGAACCGGTAGAATCTCACCCCTGAAGCCGGCAGGAAGTTGCAAGGCACTCCTGCTGCTCCTGCCTGCCTACTTGCCTGCACTCTGTAAAGCCCACCTGTGACACCCTGCTGCCTGCATTCCATAGGATCTGCCTACAGCACCTGTCTTCCCCTGTGTGCCATAGCAGTCACTTGTGGCATCCACCTGCTGGCCCATTGCTTTCGCCTACCAGCTGGCTTGCCCAGGACACTTGCTTTTTCCCATATTACGGTCACATGAAATACTTGCTTAACAAGCGGTGCAGTCTTACATCCAGTCCAGCCACACAGTCAAAGATAACAGAACTGATGCAACATAAGACTACAGAGATGGACTTTCAACAAATGCTTCAACAAATTTTACAGGGCCAGGAGGAAATCAAGAAACAGCTAAGGGAAATGAAAGATGAAATTAAAGAAAATCAAGCCCAAATATATAAGAACTCACAAAGACTGAATCTTGTGGAAGGGGGGGTGGAGGAGGTGAGGGGGGGGGGTAGAAGCTGTGCAGAAAGGGAACAAAGATCTTGACATCCAACAGATGAAAATAGAATTTGAGAGAATGTCCTATTACCTTAGATTTCAAAATGTTATAGAAGAAGATGGGGAAAACATAAGGGACATCATGATAAACATCCTGGCTGACTACACACATAAAGAAAAACAACAGATGGGGTGGGATATAGATCTGGTTTATAGAGTGAACTCAGCTTATGCTAGAACTCACAATGTACCCAGGGAGGTTCACATTAAATTTCTTAGAAAAAGCACAAGAGATGAAATTCTGGGTGTACAAAGGGGGCAAGCATTGACATACCATGATATGGAGATAACCATTCTGAAGCAGATCCCTAAGAAGATTAGAGAAAAAAGGAAGAATTATTCGCAATTAGCGAATAAATTATACCAGAAAGGGGTGTGGTTTAGATGGTTGATGCCTGAAGGTATGCTGATATTCTGGGAGGAGACAAGAATTAGAATCAATTCACCCATAGAGGCGCAGGCCTTTATGGAAAAAAACAGAACACTCCTAGAAAAAACACGAGATACTACAGCGGACACGCAGGACACGGGAGGGGCCAGAGCTCTGCCAGTGGAGGGAGATGGGGCAATAGCAAGAAGACTCAGATCACAAAAATAAATAAGAAAATCTTATTATTATAAACTGTCCGAAAGTGATAATGGAATTATATCTGGATTTTATATTGTAATGTCTAATCTGATTGAACTTAGTAACAGTACTAATATGCTGATTGTAATCAATTATACACCAATGCATTATATATAAATGTATACTATGAGTATGGAGAGGGGGGCGCCTGTCACACTCTGCAACTGCCATAATTTGTATACCTGTCCATTTACCCTTTTCCCTATAAATGTTGAAAAACCAATAAAAAATTTTGTTAAAAAAAAAACAAGCGGTGCAGTCTTGGGGTTATGACTGCAACCAGGTCTGCCAAGATTGTTGTTGCTAAGTGATGTGGTCGCATGACTTTGAGCTTTCTGATTGCATTGCTTAGTGATGGGGAATCCAGTCCCAATTGCCATCGTAGCCTGAGGATTACCTATCTCTTTAACCCTGCTCATGAAGCCATGCCAAGCAGAAATCCATACATAATGCTCAAGAGCACCTCTGGATTTTCAGCAGCAACGATCTCCTCTCTCCCATATTACAAGGGGGGAAAGGAAATAACATAACTACCGTTTGGTTGCTTTCCCTGGGCTCTGGCACCTGGCCTGGTGCCATGCAGGAAGAGGAATGAACAGACTTGGCAATTTCGCTCTTGCTCTTTTCTTCTGCTGAAAGGAAACAGCAAAACCGTCAATGCCTCATTTTCCTTGCAGGACCTGAAGTTCTGTGGTCAGGAGGAAGGGTCAGGCAAGAATTTCCTCCAATGGGAATTGAAGCTACAGCAGCAGCACCTCAACACCATTCTGCTCCCAGACAATTTAGCTTTGCATTGGTTTCAACTTGATGACAATTTTACTACAGTAGACATAAATCAACTCAGCTCACCAATGCAGCTGGCCTTTGGCCCTCTATGTAGCATTTGCACTTTGAAGCATCAGCATAGTCCTACTCATAATATATTCCTTCTCAAGCAGTCAAATCCATTTTCTTCCACGTAAGCTGTGGTGTAGCTCAAGTTAAATGTCACAGTTAAAATTCATTCCTCAGATTTACCAGGCTGGAGTTACATCAGTTCATAGGAACAATTGCTTCACCCCTTCCTTCCAGCATCTGAACACAGAGTTCTTTGCAGATTTCATAGGTAACCTTGTCAACAAATCTGGGCTTATTATTTGCATGTATGTATTAAAGTTATAGCCCACCTTTCTACCAGGAGCTCAAGAGGCTTTTATGAAGTTCCCACTTCATTTTGTTCTTGTAACTACACTGAGACCGTTGGGACTGGACCAGAGGTGGGCTCCTATCGGTTCAGTCCAATTCAACCGAACCGGTAGTGGTATGCTGGCCTGGGTTGCAGAATCAGGAGCGACCCAGGCTGGCCACGCCCCAAAACTGGTTTCCCGGTTGCCACTGTCGCCACCGCCATCTCTTTTTTTAGTTCTGTGCATGCGCAGAACAATTTCCATTGAACTGCAGATGCGCACACACTCAAATTGCGCGCATGAGTGAACCGGCAGTAACGCCAGCTGAAACCCACCTCTGGGCTCAACCTTCTACTCACAATCCCTCCAAAACTACCTAGCCTGATTTTTCCTGCTTATATGCACGTAAGCAGCACAGAAGAAGCTCTTGCTTTACTTTGGTTCACAGCTTTGAGATTCAAGCATCACAATACTTGCCCTCTTCCTTTCTCTAGCTTCCCTAACCGAAGACATCAATGTTACAGTCATGGGTGAACTCAAGAGAAGAAGCCCATGGCTGCTAAATGGCGCAGTGGTGCCAGTTTTCAATGGGAACTGACATGCAAGAAGATAATACCTTGAAGGCTGGCAGCTGAATTAATAACAATAGCTCGGGCTTTATGATTTGGAATACAGCAAGACAAATGCAAATTTGTTACTCCAGTTCAGGATCAGATACTAATTATGATTTGTGCAACTTGCTGGTTGGCAGAAAGAAGCACCAAGTAGCTTCATATTCTGAGATGATCAGGAATGAAGATAATCACATCCACTTCCAAATGTTTTGGAAAGACAGTAGTCATGGTGCTGGTTTAAGCGCCAGTTGTAACGACACCAAAGACCACCACAACTGATTTCAAGCTCACATGCAATCCCCATGTGGAATCACATGAACCATCAGCCTTGGCTACTTGATTCATGCTGGCTGTGCAGAGCAGGAGTTCTTGGTGTTAATTCCCATCTCATTCTTTCAAATGATTCTCCTTTGCAGAACAAAATTCAGGCTTTGCCTGGTGCTGCTCACATTTGGACCTCTCTAGGAGGAAACGAAAGCTGGTATCTCCTATTTCCCACTGAGCTTCTAGCCAGTGTCACAGGGCTGTCTCTTGTGAGCTTGCTTCAGCAGTGCAGAGGTCTCCTTATCAAACTGGCTTTCAGCCAGAATGCTTATTCCCCTCACACCAGTCCCAACACAAACATGTTGACTGCACATTTCCCAGCATTGTGTGGCTGGAAATCTTGATCTCACACTAAATTCCTTCTTCTTGGAAGCCTGTGCAACTCTACAGAAAGATTTTCCTGCAGGCTTCCTTCCAAGACTGAAGTAGCAGAACTTCTTCTTTCCCACCCCCTGGCTATGATTTCCCCTGCCAAAAGAAGACACAAGAACACAGATCTTAGCTACACATTGCGCTGTCTTGGGGCTAATTGTTGCTAAAGTATAGTCTTAATTTTTTTTTATTACACACATCAGTTGCTGGCCTTCCTGACCACTGAGTCATGCATACATAATTAATAGAATTAGGTATTACAAGTTGGCTTTTAGCTTAGATGGCTTTCAAAGATTATTCCGTGCCTTATGTTAGGGATGGTCTACCATTCTTTTGTGAGCAACTGAGTCAAAACTGGGCTACAAGAGAGAGACCATATGCTCAAGGAAATTATGAGATCTGAAGCACATGCATCCTTTTAAGAAATCCTCACGAAGGCTTCCTTTTGAAAAACTGTTAGATGACTCTGAACTTCCTCAGCAGTCACAAAGTGCCTACAGCAACATCTTCTCACTTCCTCGGATGTCCAATATAGGGATATGGTGTGATAGATAGGATAGCTGTGGCTCATATATTTGACAAGTAGAAACTTTCTTAATTCGTATCTAACATCTTGAGAAGGTCTAAGGCAGTGTTTCTCAAACTTGGCGACTTTAAGTCCTGTGGACTTCAACTCCCAGAATCCCCCAGCCAGCTGGCTGGGGGATTCTGGGAGTTGAAGTCCACAGGACTTAAAGTCGCCAAGTTTGAGAAACACTGGTCTAAGGAAAGATTCCTATCTGAAATCCTAGAGAGATTCAGGCAATCAGTATGGTTGCTACTGAGTTAGCTGGGCTGATGATCTGATTTATATCATAGATCAGGATAAGTGAGGTTTTTATGTTTGTGTTCCTTGCTACCTATTGGTAGAACACCAATATAGCTAAAGCTCTCTTACTTAAATCAGAGGTGGGTTCCTATCAGGGGTGGGTTCCTGCCAGTTCTAACCTCTTCTATAGAGGAGGTTCCACAGATCTACCATGTACCAGAACCGGTTCCAGCTCCCTCCCCCAGTCTGTCCGCACCATGCTCATTAATTGGCTGGCTCACCAATTGCCCCGCCCGCCTCTATCTAAACCTTAAAGTCTTAAAGCTGTCAAGTTTGAACACCCCTGAGATTTTTTTCTAAAGGGTTAGGGGTGCAAGGGTCTTTTAACTTGACAGCTTTAAGACTTGCATGCTTCAAATGCCAGAGTTCCTGAGCCAACATTTTGGTTGCTAAGCAAGAGCGTTGTTAAGTGAGTTTCACTACATTTTACAAGTTGGCCACGCCCACCCAGTCACATGGCCGGCAAGCCACTCCCACCTGGTCACATGGCTGGAAAGCCACTCCCACAAAGCAGGCCACACCTACAGAAGAGGTTCTAAAAAATTTTGAAACCCACCACTGGTTCCCACAGGTTTGGACCGGTTTGGCCGAGCAGGTAGTAACTCGGCCAGACACGCCCCCAAACCAGTTCTATCGACCATCTTGTTTTTTGCTTATGCACATGCACAGAAGCAATTTGTTTACTACTGCACATGCGTGCGCACCTGCACCACATCCCTGAGCAAACCGGCAGTAACAGAATACGGAACCCACCCCTGACTTAAATGTTCTGGGTAGGAGATGGACAGTGTCGCAGGGAGAGAAATAGGTTGCCAGGGTATCATGTGCCATGTTTACATGCAACTCAGGAAAAAGTAAACCAAAGTCGTTTTGCAAATACGGGTAGTTCTTGACTTAACAACAGTCCATTTAGCAACTATTCAAAGTTACAATGCCACTGAAAATGGTGAGTTATGACCATTTTTCACACTTATGACCATTGCAGCATCTGAAAGTCGTTGTGTGATTTACATTAAATCATTAAATGATCAGCTCAGAGAGACGCAACAACAAACCACACAGAATGAGCAGAGAATAGGTGTACTGGAGGAGGGTGCGGTTGGGATGAGAGATGACCTGAAGACAATCCAAAGGGGGAATGTAGAATTTGAGAATCATGTGATAAAAATGGAATTTGAAAGGATGTCTTTTTTCCTTAGGTTCCAAAACTTGCCAGAAGTTGAGAATGAAGATCTTAAGGAGGTTATGATCACAATGTTAGCAGAATATATTAACGGAGACAAACAACAGCTTGGGTGGGATATTGACCTGATCTATAGGATTAATTCAGCCTATGCAAGAACACACAATGTTCCAAGGGAAGTTCATGTTAAATTTCTTACAAAAACTACAAGAGATGAGGTTCTGGGAGCTCAAAGGGGAGGACCATTAAAATATAAGGATAAAGAAATAACCATTCTTAAGCAGAACCCAAAGAAAGTAAGAGATAAGAGAAGGAAATATTCCTTCTTAGCAAAAAAATTATACAATAATGGGATTTGGTTTAGGTGGTTGTTATCAGAAGGCATGTTGATTTTTTGGGAGGGCAGTAGAATTAGAATTAACACAGTTGCGGAAGCAGAGGCTTTCACTAAAAAACACAGTGCTCTCTTAGGTGACATGGGGGATGTTATACAAGAAACAAAGGGAGGAGGGGCTGAGACTCTGCCGGTGGACGGGGGGGGGGGGGGGAGGATGCGACAACTAGAAGATTCAGATCACAAAAGTGATTTGAAACATCATTGCAATTGTTGTTACAATGTACCTTTATGGAAGTGATAAAAAGCAAAATGATTGAAACATACTGATGATTTTGTGTTAAACTTAAAACTGCTAATATCTATGTAAATGTTGATAATTTTCTATCTTTTTTTGTAAAAGTTGCGAGACCTGGGGGGGCTTCTCCCCCCCCCCCCCCCCCCCGCATGATGTAGCTGTCAAAATGTTTTATAACCTTTCAACCCCTTTTTTCCCTGTAAAACTTTTAAAATCAATAAAATTTGGACAATTAAAAAAAAAGTAAGTAAATTTGCCAACACACAAACCAAATAGCTAGAATCTCTGTTCACTCCAAGCAGGCAGCCACTTGAGGGAGCCTCTGTTTTCCCGCACCACTGTAGCCCAGGCCTGTGTAGTATCCAAGGAACACACCCCACCCTGGGCCTCTTACTTAGTGACATAAATTCTGGGCCCAATTATGGTCCTATGTCGAGGACTACCTGTCACCTGATGTGTTTTTCCCCCTTCTTCTCTCAACATTCTTCCAAGTAGTGAAAACCCATTTTTTTTCTCTCCTTCGAAATTCACAATATTACAGGCATTGTTACAAAATCTGCAACCTCCACCGGGTAAGAGATCTACAGCACATAGCAACAGCCTGGCTTTCCTACTCCCCTCTCCCACCGTGCTCTTGTGCTGACCTTCCAGATGTCATTTCCGTTTGGAAACAGAGCAGTGCAGCATCTGCAGATAGGTTTTACGCACTGTGAGATGGGTGGGTGTCTGCAAGTGGAGAATCGGCAGCGAGTTATTTCATTTTATGTTTGTGAAGATGGGGGCCTAAAGGAACTTTTTGTTAATGTAACAAAGGAAGGGCCCTCAAACAAGCATACTAAACTACTGGATAGCCTTAGAAGAAATGAGGGCAATCGCTGACTGGTTAATGGTTATCAAGAACTGTAGAACTGCCCATGATTAGAGCACAGGAATCTAACACGGATTTTTTTAAAAAAAGATGAAGATAGCTTGGGAATACCAATAAAGGAGAATATTTGTAGCTCAGGGTTGAAATGAGGGGTCCTTGGTGCTCTCTGAGCATGGTTGTTTTCTTGCAGACATTTCCTTAACCTAACTGCTGAATGGTGGGCGAAGGACGAGGCTGGACACAGCTGAGGTAAAGTTGAACTCTTTATTGCAAACAGACAGAACGCAACAGTACAGGAGAGAAGCAAGCGTTCCCCTGCCTGACAGCTATATATACGAGAGCTGTCAGGCAGGGAAACCAATCGGAAGGCAAGAACAGCCCGCCTACAGCCAGGCCGCGTCTGATTGGCTAAGACGCGGCTTGGCTGTTGCTAGCTGCCAGCGAGGGAATCCCCGGTCGTAGGTCGAGGAAAACAGGGAATGCAACACTAACTAGTTAACATCGTCAGTGCTAGTTTTAGTACTAGTACTGATACTACCACTGATACCATATTAGCAGTGATTGTGTTACCTAGTTTGGGTACTGAAGCGTCTGCAAGAAAACAACCAAACTCAGAGAGTACTGTTGGAAGGAATATCCTTCTGGGTTCAGTTCCAAGTGGGAAAAAGACACTGGATTCATGGAAGTTGCTTGGAAAGAAGTTTTATTGATGAACAAGATCACATGGTTTGAGGACCTGGGAAGAGATGCTGAGAGTACCTGAGTTTTATGCCCACTCTGAGCTTTTGAATTTGAGTATTCTGATTGGTTGTCAGACTCCTATGGGGCCATGCAGGGGTAACTTTATAGATTGTTTGTCGAGTCCCAAGCTTGGTTGAGCCTTGCTAGGTGATGTAATCTTCCCAGGTGCCATATGGTGAGATGGGTAGAGGGCTAATCATACCTTTGTTGGATCTTGGGTGAGGGCATTTGCCTATAAATAAACCTAGTTATCTCTTTACCTCTTAAGTGCGGACATCTACTGTGGGCTATTGAGGAGGGTGGGGGCTATTAAGAGCGAGTCTGCTTCCTGCCTAAAAAAATCATGTTTCTCCATTTCTCATCCAGGGAAATATAGTATTCTGCCTTTTTTAATATTTGCTAGAATATTTCATTCTTCTAGGAGAGTGGCGGGTGCTAACTTCCTACAGTACCAAGGGCCCCTATAACCTGGATGTATTCCGAAACCATTAAGTCTATGTGATATAGCAATCAGAGTAGAAGAGGGGAGACCCAAGTTTTGATCCATAGAAGCCCGCTGGGTGACTTTGAGGCAGACCCTCTCACTCAGCCCAGTTTGCTTCATAGGGTTGTTGTGAGAATGACAGAAAGGAGTGTTGGGTATGCTGTTCTGAGCTCCCAAAGCAACAATAAGAAGAATAATATACATTTCAAGTTCTTGAGAAACAGATGGTTGTGCAGTCTAGAAACTTATGGGTGTGCTAATCCAGCACATTTGAAGAGAACAAGTTGGGGAAGGCTGTGATATAGTGTATAGGCCTGGCAGCATGGCATCCATTTATCTGCCAGTGAAGCAATCAACCAGTCCATTCCAATAGCAAAGACCCAGAGTAATTTTACTCCACAGTGTTTATTGGCTGGATCAGTAGCCATTAGGACAGAGGTGAGTTGCTCCTGGTTCGGCCCAGATCAGGTGAACCGGTAGTAGTGGCAGCGGGAGTCTCCGCCCGGAAGCTTCTACGCATGTGCAGAGCGTTACGCGAGTGTGTGAGTGCGTGCGTGAGCACGAACAAACCGGTAGTAAAAAAATTAAAAACCCACCACTGCATTAGGATATATTCTTCCTCACCCCTTAGATCCCATTCTGACGTAGAAATCTTTTTAAAAATAGTATCTTGTGGTTCAGAGTCACAAGCCAACTTTAAATTCATTACATTCAATGAGTACATTTTAAATAAAGAGAGGGGAATAATTTACATTTGTTTAGCAGGACAAATCATGCCCACACACCAGGTTTTTTTAAAAAACAGGCTGGCTAAAAATAGGTTATAATCTTAGTCTTTAATTTTTGTTTAAATGTTGAGATTTAGCAAAAAGAAACGAAACGTTTGTGTGCATCTTTGTTTTAGCTTTTGAAAAAAAAAAGTCATTTTTGTGGACAGGTCTCTCACATTTTCCTTTGGGTGGGTTCATGGAGAGGTAACATAACTTTGTGTTTAGCCAGCCTAACTTACTATAGCTAATTTCATGACATATGAAGTGTGTGTGCATTTGTGTGTGTGAGAGGGGAGGCGCAACTTGGTGGGGAACAAAACACCAGATAATTCTTGCATTTCAGGCTTATCAAACGGGCCTGAGACAGGTCCAGTTTCATGACGTGAGGAAACCCTCAAAAGCTTGCCAGCTGTTCCTTGAGAATAACAATTAACAGGAAAGGAACAAAAGTAGCTGGTAACAATGGATACCTTTAATTTCAGAACCCTGGAAGTCTAGACATCATGGCTGTGACCATGTAGTTATCATCGTTCTCTTTAGCAGTGAGTTTGGAAGGGTGAGGGCTCAGTATGGATGTAAAAGACAAAACAAAGGCAATTTGCTACTCAGCAAATGTGCTAACCTTCCGCCAGCAGATAATGCCAGCAGAAAAGCTACCCATCCAATACAGTCCCTGCTGCATCTTTCTGAGTCACAGCTGAGAGTGTGAGAGTGCCAGACATTAAAGTGACTGGATTTTAGGAGATTAGGAGATCATTAGTGCACCATAGCAAGAATGGGAAGGGTCTTGCTTCAGGACTCCACCAGAGTACTTAGATCAGAGATGGCGAACCTTTTTCACCTTGGGTCCCAAAAGCATGCACACGCGCTATTGTTCCTGAACTTTTGGTTTGTGCGTTGGGCTGTTTTTTGCACTCCGGAGGCTTCAGGGAAGCCTCCGGAGGGCAAAAAATGGCCGAAAATCAAGGCCCAAAATCAGAGCTAACAGGGCAATGTCTTGTGTGCCTCAGAAATGGCTCCGCATGCCACCCGTGGCACCTATGCCATAGGTTCGCCATCACGGGCTTAGACTATTTGGGTGTGGCCCTCCTCCTCCTCCACTCCATGTAGACCTTTATCAAGGCAAAACAAAATGTGAAGTCAAGAAACTTGGCAACAGAGTAGGCAACAGAGTAGAAGACCAATTCCTTAGATCCCGTAGACTTGGAACTAGGCAGCTGTAAGCCAGCCTCTCCTTCTTCCTTGAATTAGAGGAAGTGCAGTGTTTCTCAATCTCAGCTATTTTAAGGTGTGTGGACTCAGCTCCTAGAAGCTCTTTAGCCAAGAAATTCAAGTCCACCATCTTAAAGTTGCTGAGGTTGTGTTAGGCCCCAAACCAAGAATGATACACATGGTGAATCTTCCAAGCTGAGTTCTTCGTTGTTTCACACCTATAGACAAAATCTTGCCAGACTGAGGACTCTATTATCTGCATCTACAATATATTCTGCAAACTATTAGGGAGTCATTGTCTTCACTCTCTTTCTCTCACAAATTTTTTTTGAAACCCACCACTGGAAATAGGGTAGTTGTGATGTTTAGAACTCTATAAACCTTTTAGTGTATTTATTACTGATCGTGACAACAAATCCTAGGACACCAGTCTTTGCTTTCATTTATCCTTCTCTTCCTCCTGCCTTGCCAGAGCAGAATATCTGTAATATCCGCCTGATGTTTTTGTGAGAAGGTGGCCATGCTTAAACACATAAGCAAGAAACATCATTCTAGGCTGCCAAGATACAGTCAGACAATTGTGCACTGCGTAATGGCACCATCTAGTGGAACAGCCACCACAGAACCGGCTGATCTTGTCTGGGCTAGGCCTTCTATTGCTTCGCGAAAGACTGATTTTAGGAATGAAAACTCAGGAACTAACTTTTGCTTTTTGTCTTACAGAGAGGGTTGCACCTCTGACAAAAATTAAATTTTCATGCAATTCCACTGTGACTGAACTGCTTGAATAATGACTTTAAAGGCATATTTTCTGTGAAAGGCAAAAGTCCATTTGTGCTTAAGGTAATGTAATTTATAATCAATATTATATTGCATCCCCAAGGATAAGATGAGATGATAGAGGGCATCGTAGGCTGTAGAACTTGTTGGGGAGAAGCCTTAGCAGCTTGGGTAGTCATTCTGTGACCATGCCCATACATGTTCTCAAATTTTCAAACATGTCCCCCATCCCCCCAAAATTTCAAACTCCTCACCCTAAATTAACTGTGGCTTGTTTGTTTTTATCATTGAAGTCTTGTTTGACTTCTGCCACTACACTTATATGAAAAATGGTTTATGGAGGGAATGGGTGGAAACTATGTTATTGTTCTCTGATATTGAAATTTGGCAGCACATTGACTTGCACTGCCTATTAAATTAAATCAAGGGTCTCCAAATATGGCTACTCTATGACTTGTGGACATCAACTCCTAGAATTTCTCAGCCAGTCATGCTGGCTGGAGATTCTGGGAGTTGAAGTCCACAAGTCTAAAAAGTGGCCAAGTTTGAAGACCCCTGGGTTAAATAACTGTACGTTCAATCTTCCAGCTGCACAAAAACTTCACTATCTTTTCATCTCCTATTGAAGACTTTGTCTCTAACTGTGGCTTAATGAACTTTTTAACAACTTTAGCAATCATTTTGTAACTTTTTCCACATAGAAAAGCTTAAATTGTATTTTAAGGAGGGTTTCCAACATTATTTTCAGTAAGGCATGAGGTGTTTGTGATAAGAAGATTGTGATGAAGAGAGTCAAAGATGGTGAGATTTCTAAGGGCAAGAATGGCCCAAATCAGTCTATTATTTAATGAAGTAGCCTTCTATTTCGGTCTTTGGATTGAAATAAGCATTGCATATGTACATATTGCTGAAGAAAATTCATGGAAAACTGCTAGGATCTTTCTCAGTAACCTGAATGAGGAAGTTTGGAACCATTCCTTTACTCCAGAGCAGTGGTGGGTTTCTGCCGGTTCGCACTGGATCAGGCGAACCAGTTGGTGAATTTCACCAATCCGGTGAGAGGAGGTTCGACCTGTGGACCTGGAAGTAACTTCCGGAATGCCTGCCCCGGTCTTGTCGCTCGCTTGCCCTTGCTGTCCCGTTGCAGCTCGCTTGCTGCCCCGCCCGTCCGCACTAAACTAGGCTAGCCCAGCCTGCCACTCACTGATTGGCTGGAGTCCAGCCAATCAGTGAGTGGTCTGGAGGCGACCCATTTAAAAGCATGGCGCCAGTCTCTTTCTCATTCCCGAGCAGCTGTCGCATTGCGCTTGCTGATCAGTCCTCCCTTCGCTTCGCCTTCTAGCAGCTTGCTGCTTCCCTCAGGTAAGCAACTAAGTGCGAGTGGGGGCAGCGGGAGGCTAGCTTATGCCAGCTCGCAAAAGCTGCAGGCTGGCGTATGCCACACAACCGAAAGCTTGTGGGCGGCAGCGCAGCCTAGCATTTGCAGAGGCAAGGCCTTCAGGGCTTCCCTAGAGAAAGCCGCAGGATGGCGTACGCCACGCGGCTGAAAGCGGGTGGGCGGTGGCACACGGCTGAAAGCGGGTGGGCGGCGGCACAGCCTAGCATTCGCAAGGTCGCGGGCTGGCCTAAGCCATGCGGCCGAAAGCCCCCCACCCCCCCCTCTCCAGCCTCACCTGGCTGGCTAAGCCTGCCAGGTGGCGTGCTTAGCGACAACCCTTGTCCCTCCAGTCCAGTCTTACCTGTCCTGCTGCCTCGCTGCCTGCCTGCTCCCTGCTGCATCCATCCATCACATCTGATCCATCGCATCGGAGAGTTGCTGATTCTGCCTGCTGGTAAGTGACCAGGTTTTTTTTCTTTTATTTTTAATGTATTTTAAAATAATATTTTATTTATTGTGCATAGAATTTTTTAAAATAGTTTTACTTAAAAATATTGAGTATAGAATATTTTTAAATGGTTTACTTCAATTTATTTTGTGTTGATTCTTTTTTTAAATTGTCTTAGACTATTTAAAAAAAGATTCTATCCAAAACAAATTAAAATAAACCATTTTTAAAAATTCTATACTCAATACTTTAAAATGTATTGTGCTTGGAATTGTTTTAAATTGTTTTATTGTAATTTATTGTGTATGGAATATTTTTAATTGTTTCATTTTAAATTATTGTGTGTGGAATAGTTTGAAATGGTTACAGTATAAATTATTGCTGTACCCTTAAGATGGTTACAGTATAAATTATTACTAGTGGAATAATGGTTACAGTATACTATTGCTGGTATAATATCTTAAAATGGTTACAGTATAAATTATTGCTGGTGGAATACTTAACAATGGTTTTTAAGGATTTTTTTATGTATAGAATATCTTTTTTAACATTATTTTTAGGGAATTTTTATTTTTTAATTGTTTATAAAATATATTTACTACAAGAAATGTTATTCCTTTTTGCAAATGTTTTCTTTGTGATGCAATATGTTGTTTTTAAGTGTTCAGACCAGGTTTATGTGCCTCAAAGTGGCTGCTTTACTATGGGCAGGCCAGGTTGGTGCAAGGCAGCTTTGCCAGATTTAGTGTGTTTCACCCTCGTTCTTTAGATAATTGTGAGGTGGTTGCTGGTTCTGTGAGCTTCCTGGCACTGTCCTTTATAATTTCCCACAATGCCTTGATGGTTTTTATTCCAGTGGCTTTGTCTTTCCTGTCCTTAGGGTTAGGAGGAAAAAACTGGTTTCATTTGCAGTCTTTTGGGGGGGGGGATTCTTCTTTTTTGGTGTTTTCCTGGCACTGTCATAGTTTGTGTGGGTGTGGATGTGTAAGGTCCTGCAGTTATCTACGCATTAATATTGATCTACTAATATTTCCTTATACATTTTAGTGATCTTTCTTTATATAATTGGTGTTTTCTTTCATACTTTTGGATTTCTAATTTCCATTTCTTTTAGTTAGCAATTGCTAAAACAAATCCCATGTGAAAAAGTATTCAAAGCCTTCTTGATTTTAATTGTCAATTTATTCATTCCTGCAGATTGTAATATTTATTCATTTTCATATCTCTGGTTTCCACTGTTGTGCAAACACAATACCAGCAGCTGCTAACATGTGTAAAATTAAATATATATTGTACTCCCTTTCAAATAGCCAACAAAATATTTCTGGTTTTAATTCCATATCTTGCTTTACCATTGCTTCTAACCGCTAACTTCTGAATAGCTACTTGGACCGACCTAACAACCAGCAATAACACAAGTAAGTACTTGAGTGTATCTCTTTCATTGTGTTATTCTTATGTAAGGTGTAAGTGCAAGCGATTAAAGTCTTGCTTTCTGTGTCTCTCCTTTGTGCAGGTTGTTGAAGCAAAGTGATAAGGTGGTGTGCAGAAGACCGGCAAGCCAGTGGTCCTTCCTCCGTAAGTAGCTATCTTTATTGCTGGGTGTCTTTCCTTTATGCAGGTTATTGGAGCAAGGTGGTGATGTGGTGGTGCAGAAGACGCAAAAAAGGACAGTAATTTTCCTTTTCTATTATTTTGTGTGCTTGTTTCATCCTACTGCAGTGCATACAGTTAAAGTCTTGCTTTCTGTGTCTCTCCTTTGTGCAGCTTAATCTAGCAAGGTGGTGAGATGGTGGTGCAGAAGACCAGCAAGGCAGTAATCTTCCCTCTGTAAGTAGCTGTCTTTATTGTTTTGTGTGCTGGTTTCATCCCAATGCAGTGCATGCAATGAAAGAGTTCATTTCTGTGTCTCTTTTTTGTGCAGCCCATTCATTGGAGTCAGTGATACTGAAGACTGGCAAGAACAGTCATCTTCCTTCTGTAAGTAGCTCTTTTATTGTTTTTGTACTTATTTTAATCTTATTGTAGTTCATCCATTGGGGCAAAGAATTAAGTGACATCATCTTGGCCACTCCCACCTAGTCACATGGCTGGCAAGCCACTCCCACCTGGTCACATGGCTGGCAAGCCACTCCCACCCAGTCACATGGCTGGCAAACCACTCCCACCCAGTCACATGACCAGCAAGTCACTCCCACAGAGCAGGCCACACCCACAGAGTAGGTTCCAAAAAATTTTGAAACCCACCACTGCTCCAGGGATGTCAAACTCACAGCCTGAAGGCCGGATCCATCATGCGCTAGCTATGCCCACACCCAGTTTAGCAAAGGGGGGGAGAAGTCATGATATGTCACATGATGATGCCGTGACGATGCGGGTTTAACCCCCCTGCTTTACTCAACCAGAAGCTGGTTTAGTCTTTTTAATACTCTTATTCAGAGTCTACACTGCCTGGGTCAAACCCACAAAAATATGTTAGATAACATTCTTTGCACAAAACACTGAGCCCATGCACAAGCAAGGGTTTATAGTCAGTTTAAATGTCAAGAAATACAAGCCTTAAATTTGCATTAGCTACTATATGAATTATTCCATGTTTGCTCAACTAAATTTCAGTTTTCTGCTTATAGTTTATCTTGCATTTGGGTAAAATACAGTAGTGGGATTCATTTCATTTTACTACTGGTTCTGTGGGCGTGGCTTGGTGGGCATGGCAGGGGACGGATACTGTAAAATCTCCATTCTCACCCCACTCCAGGGGATGGATACTGTAAAATCTCCATTCTCACCCCACTCCAGGGGAAGGTTACTGCAAAATCCCCATTCTCTTACGAACAGCTGGCACGCAGGAGGTAGAATAAATGGGGGGCGGGGCAGTCAGAGGTGGCATTTACAGGTTCTCTGAATACTCAAAATTTCCTCTAACAGTTCTCCAGAACTGGTCAGAATCTGCTGAATACCACCTCTGGTAGATTATGTCTGTAATGCCATGGCAACATAGCATGAGTAACTGCAGAAATTTCCAGTTATCTACAACTTTCACATTGATAAAATCGGTGGTTTTTAAGATTGAGACCTTTTCCTAAATAACTGTTACAAAGTATGAAAGTAAACATTTTTATCACATCTGGGCGCTTGCTGACTATCAGTGTTAAGCATAGTAACACCATTGCAGCTGTATTGCTCTTTTATTCCATACATCCCTTGCAATACATAACGAAGAATCACAGAGTTGGCTCTTGTTCTGCTTTTAATTATCTTGATTTAACTAGATAGGATGATTCCTTTTTCATCTTGGGACATTACATGGTGGATGACCATGTTTATAAATGAATGAAAAAAAACTCAATCCCTGGTGTTACTTGTTCATTTGGACTCCCTTTATATACATTTCATTTCAAAAGCAATGATGATCCACCAACATAAGTGTGTTCCCAAGGTTTGTGCTGAGCAAACAAAATATCTTTATTTTATTCTTATTTTCAACTGTTTTTACAATATTTATAGATAGATTTTATGTCTTATGTCTATTTCTATACCACCCAGAATCACTCTGTAAGGGAAATGGGTGGTATCTAAATATGATGTATAAAGCAGAGTAGAGTAGAATAGAGTAGAACAGAACAGAACAGAACAGGAGTAGAGTAGAACATAGTAGATCAGAACAGAGTAGAACAGCATAGCACAGCAGAGAACAGAACAGAATAATAGAGTTGGAAGGGCCCTTGGAGGTTTTCTAATCCAATCTGCTGCTGAAGCAGGAGACTTTATGCCATTTCAGACAAATGGCTATCCAATCTCTTCTTGACAATCTCCAGTAATGGAGCACCCACAACTTTTGAAGGGAAGCCATTCCACTGATCAATTGTTCTCACTATCAGGAAATCTCTCCTTAGTTCTAGTTTGGATAAATTAATTAGGATTGCATGATATGACTTGGGAGTTGCACTGCTTGCTGGTTAGCTTCTGGATGTTCATTGTTATCTATAAAGCCTTACATGACATAGGTTGGTTGCTTGAGTGACTGCCTATCTCCCGTAACATCTGCCTGGTCAGCTCAATCTTCCTGGGTTGGTGATCTTTGGGTTCTGTCGATTAAACATCATCTCTCGGGACTCTGGAAGCACACCTTCTCTGTAGCGGTGCCTTCCCTCCAGTGGTGGGTTTCACTTATTTTTATCACCGGTTCGCTTTGCCTGCATACATACCTTTCACGCATGTGCCCAGCTTTCCACGCATGCACTTTGCTCACGCATGTGCGACTGGCCTCAAAAATGTGGCTAAATAGGACGGCATAGAGCCGGGTCGGGTGGGAAGGCCTATCTGCGATCTCTGCTACCGCTTCGCCTGAACCGGGCTGAACCGGCTGAATACCACTTCTGCTTCCCTCTCAAATGAAGTTCCCTCAAAGAAATGGGTAGCCCCCCACTTTGCTCTTGTTTAGAAGAGTCATGAAGACCTGGCTTTTCATCCAGGCCTCTGCAAAGTGAGATTTTTATCTTTTACTGATGTTTATTGTAATTTCTTTGTTTGTTGTAAGCCACCCACATTTGTTAGGCATCTGAGAGCATACACGTTTAGTAAATAACAACAACAATACAATAGAACTCTCTGCTCTGTCAAGCATTTGCCATTATAGTCACTTTATTATAGGTTGTCCTGTCCCTGATCTTTCATTTTTCTGTGGAGAGAAAAATAAGTAAGAGTAGTGGAGAGGTTGCCTAAGAGTAGTAGGAAGTAAATGGAGAGATTGCCTAAGTAAGCTACTGTACTTCTTAGGCAATCTGTCTGTGACCCGTTTATTTTTTCCTTTCCTGTTACATAGCAATGGGAGTAATTACTATTCTATTTACCGTATTTTTTGCCCTATAAGACGCACTTTTTTACTCCAAAAAAGAGAGTGAAAATCTGGGTGCGTCTTATAAGCCAAATGTAGCCACTGGGTCATCTGAAAATGGGGCAGGCAAAGCGGGGGCTGCAGAGATTGTGATGGCTGGAAAGGAGAGAGGTTTTGCTTTCAGAGCTCCTGCTCGGCTGGGCTCCCGGGAGGGCTTAGGCGGTGGTGGCGGTGGCAGCGGCTCCTCACATTGCTGGGGCGCTGCTTTAAGCTGCCCTCCTCCTGCAAACGAAAGGTGCCTCAAGGCTTTGGCTCCTGAGATCGGTGAGCTGCCATCCAAAATGCTGGTACCACGATCGCTGCAGCGCCCACTTTACCTGCCGCTTCTCGGGCGGTTCCAGGCGGCAGAGATCGTAGTAATAGCATTTTGGATGGCAGCGCACCGATCTCAGGAGCCAAAGCCTTTGAATCAAGTTTGATTGTGTCCCATTCTAGGTTTTTAACTTCCCAATCTAGCGTTCTCCACCCACCCACCCCCAATCCGCCCGGATCTGTCATGCAGCAAAGAGATACAGTAGCTGGACGCAATAGCAGCAATAGCAATAAGCAGATCCGGAGAAATTTAGGGTTGGGGGTGGACAACGCTAGATTGGGAAGTTAAAAACCTAGAATGGGACACAATCAAACTTGATTCAAAGGCTTTGGCTCCTGAGATCGGTGCGCTACTATCCAAAATGCTATTACTACGATCTCTGCCGCCTGGAACCGCCGAGAAGCGGCAGGTAAAGCGGGCGCTGCAGCGATCGTGGTACCAGCATTTTGGATGGCAGCGCACCGGTCTCAGGAGCCAAAGCCTTGAGGCACCTTTCGTTTGCAGGAGGAGGGCAGCTTAAAGCAGCGCCCCAGCAATGTGAGGAGCCGCCGCCACCGCCGCCACCGCCTAAGCCCTCCCGGGAGCCCAGCCGAGCGGGAGCTCTGAAAGCAAAACCTCTCTCCTTTCCAGCCATCACGATCTCTCCGGGAAGGTCTTCCACCGTGCCCGCAGACTTAAATGTTCCTCCTTTCCTACCGCGCTTCCTTGGAAAGCGTCATCGTTTGCTCTGGGTCGTCCGAGCTGAAGACCGCGAAGTCTCTCAAGTTGGCCCGACTCAAAAAACCCGGCGAAGCTCCAAAGACGAAGCTGCTAAGCTGCTCCCGTCCCACGGAGTTCTTCTGCGTCCGCTCTGCGGGACAAGGCAGGGAGGACTGGGGGGGGCAGGGGGGAGGATGGATCGCCTCAGAAGTGCCAAGCAGTGCCTCCTGCTGCCTTTGCGCCTCGGAAGCGCTTCTCGGGGATTCACTACAAGGCGCTCTTCAGCCCCCCAGCTGGACCGGCCAATAACACGCAAAAGTGGTTGGCAGCAAACTTGGAGCGGCGAAGCTCCGGCCCAGAGACGATTTGTGAGGAGTGAGTGGAAGCTTGCAGAATCATCGTCCGGGGTAGGAAAAAGGTGCCCGACGCCCAAGAGCAAAGGGATATTTCATTCTCCTCCCAATCCAAGCAGAGACGTGCGAACCGAGCACTATGATTCCGTTCCGCAAGAAATCTTTCGGATCGCACCTCAGCAGAGGAAAGAAAGAGAGAAAGGAAGGAAGGAAGGAAGGAAGGAAGGAAACAGCCACAAACAAAACTGTATAAACAGAGCAGCTATGGAAGGCACTGGGTCCTGCTTAGCTGTCAATCAATTTGGTGTAGTGGTTAAAGGCATCTGGAGACTGTGAGGCAACCACCAAGAATGTTCCTAGTTACCTGCGGGATCGCATCCTCCCACATGCATCCCTGCGGCCAATTCGCTCTCACAGGGAGGGGCTTCTCCTGGTGCCGTCCACTAGGCAATGCCAACGGGCGACACCAAGGAGTAGGGCCTTCTCTGTGATGGGCCCAACCCTCTGGAATGACCTCCCCCCCGACATTAGAACCACCACTGACTTCCGCTCCTTCCGGCAGAAACTGAAGACTCACCTGTTCCGACTGGCTGGTCTGGCATAATTCTTAACGTCTACCTCCTGGCATATATATTTCCTACTGGTTTTTTAGGGGACTTAATTTTATAAGACACTGGGGTTTTAAACTTTGTATATTTTAAATTATTTATTTAGCAATTACAGTTCTGTCTATTTTATCCTCCTCTTATTTATGTATTTATCCATTTAATAATTTTAAATTGTTATTATGTATGATGTTTTTGATATGGACTGTACACCGCCCCGAGTCCCTTTTGGGAGAGGGGGCGGTCTAGAAGTGCTAATTAAATTAAATTAAATTAAAAGTTCCAAATAATCAGGTCTAAGGATGTATTCTCATGACTTTATATTCAGCTACCTTGGTTTTAGATCCATGTCCCTCCTGGCTGCTAAGGCTACCTGGAAGATGACATATGGTGAGTTTTGGATACAGCCCAGACAACCAAATTAAAGTGCACTTTAGTCAAATTTGATGGGACTTAATATGGACTCTAAACTCTGTTCAGCTCTATGATGGATTCATTCTGTGTTGCTTCTATGTTGTCAGCTCTTCACAGTGGAAAAGATCAGGAAACAGACTCCATAGGAAGTCTGTAACTATGTTATAATATCAGAGTCTTGCAAGCCTGCTTTAAGTTTTAACTTTCTTCCCTCTTACGCTCCAGTGAATCAAGTAACAGCTTCCTTGGGTCTCTTCTAAATATTACCTTGTTTCTCAGGACCTAATGAATGTTGCAGTCTTTTAAAATTATTCAGTGACTCTTACCTATTTCCCTAAAAATCACCTTCCTGATGCTGTAAGAAGTTTCCGAAGTTTCAATGCATAGCAGAAGTTCCCAAACCATAACTTCACTCATATGGGACAATCCTCACTGCTCACATAGTTGTCTTCACAACTATGTCAGCAGTGAGCATTGTCCCATATTTGCCATGTCAAATAAAAAGTGTGTATCTTGTTTTTCCATAAACATGAATGCGATTGAGTATTTCTATAGTCAAATAGCATTTTGAGAGATTGCAGTAAAATGCTATTACTACGATCTCTGCCGCCTGGAACCGCCCGAGAAGCGGCAGGTAAAGCAGCGAAGAAGAGGAATTCTTGGGGTTCGAATAAAAACATTACAGCCTTATTTTTGTTACTTTCACTGTTTACTGACTTTACTGACTGTTAATGAGAGTAAAGATAGTTCTTAATATGTTACATGGTTGACATAAAATTGTTCTTAAACTGCTGTTAACTTTATACAGTTGATATAAAATATTTTACTACAGTATTTGGTTCAGTATCTTTTTTTTCTAGATTTTCCTCCTTTAAAATTGGGTGCGTCTTATATTCCGGAGCGTCTTATAGGGCGAAAAATACGGTATATCTATGATTAAGATTATGGAGCTAGTTTGTTGCAGTGGTTAAGATGTTGGCCTAGAAACAAGGAGACTGTGAGTTCTAATCCCGCTTCAGCCATAAATATCATTTGGGTGGCTTTGGGCCAGTCACTTTTTCTCAGCCCAATCCACCTCACAGGGTTGTTGATATGGGGAAATTAGGAGATAAGGAGCATTGGATGTGGCGTTTGCCTTGAGATGATTAAAAATAAGGGTGATATTAAATAAATATTATTACTACAGTTGGGCCTTAGATTCGGATCCCCATTTTACATTTAGGAATCTGTTCCTCCACTTCTCTATTCTTTTTCTTCCAGATTAATGTGTCATTTTCACTTTCCAGCTTAATGTTCCTTTTCCTGCAGGCATGCAAACAGTTTAAATAGTTTAAATTAAGCAGAAACAGAAACTAGTACAGAGAAGCATCATCACTCTTTTTAAAACAAATTTTTGTAACTTTTCATTCTGCTGATTCCCACACATTTATTTGCATAAACTTCCTCTTCAGACAAAACTTCATTAGCATAGCCAGCGTTTGCACAAGAGGAAATAGCTTCTTCATTCTTGTTTAAAGATGATTGAAAGAGTAGGATTTCTGTATCTCTTGTTAACATTGGGTAAGGATTGCTTTATTTTTAATAATAGTTCAATTTGTTTAATGTCATTCAATATTAAATGTTTCCATTTGTGTAATGTCATTCAACATTAATTATTCTTAATTTCAATCCATTTAGGGGTGCACAATATGAAGGAATATGGTGGTGGTAAGGAAGATAATAGAACTAACCATGGTAAGTTTCTCCCCGAAATTATAGAAATACATTTATTATAAGTTATATTTCTATTTTCTATTATTAATGTAATATTTTTCCATTAAGACCATCACTTCATAGACTTGGTTGTGATATGTGCTAAAGCATCTGTGCTAAGAATGCAGAACCATCTGTTCAAACATAATTTAAAATATATATCAAATTTTAAAAGAAAAATGTAACATATAGAAAAAGTTTTAATTGTCTGTTAGTCATCTGGAAATCTGGTTGTATATTGTGATGGAAGAATGGCTGAGGATTTTCTGTGTCTTCTGTGCTCAGACCACAGAAAAGAATATATATTTATTATTACATTTTTAATCTTTGTATTTGGAATATATACTCTGAACCAGTGGTGGTATTCTGCCGGTTCTTACCGGTTTGAGCGAACCGGTAGCCGTGGCTGCTGAAGGCTCCGCCCGCCCACCCTGATGCAATGCACGTCCTTTTGCGCATGTGTAGAAAGTGGTGCGTGCAAGCGTGCCAGTGGTGGGTTTCAAATTTTTTGGGAACCGCTTCTGTAGGTGTGGCTTGCTTTGTGGGAGTGGCTTGCCAGCCATGTGACTAGGTGGGAGTGGCTTCCTGGCCATGTGACCAGGTGGGAGTGGCTTGGCAGTCATGTGACCAGATGGGAGTGACTTGGCAGTCACGTGAGCAGGTGGGAGTGGCCAAGACGATGTCACTGAATTCTTTGCCCCAATGGATGATCTACAAAAAGATATTAAAAAGATATTTTGTGTATTTACTACTTAAATAAGATTAAAATAAGTACACAAAACAATAAAAGAGCTACTTACAGAAGGAAGATGATTGTCCTTGCCAGTCTTCAATATCACTGACTCCAATGAATGGCCTGCCACAAAGAAGAGACACAGAAATGAACTCTTTAATTTCATGCACTGCATTAGGATGAAACAAGCACACAAAGCAATAAAACAGCTACTTACATAGAAAAGATGACTGTCCTAGCGGTCATACTCTGTTGCCTCTTCATTCTGTTAAATAATACTAACTGCAGAAGAAATAAAACAATATAGGACTCGATTGTGGTTGTAAGCTGAGGACTACACTACAGGTAACAGAAGGGACCTCTGTTTTCACCCAACAATGTATAGTCCCGTGATGGCGAACCTATGGCACGCGTGCCACAAGTGGCACGCAGAGCCATTTGTCAGGGCACGCGAGTTCACCTGAGTTCACCTTTTTAAAAGCTATTTTTCGCCCTCCCCAGGCTCCAGAGGCTTTATTAGGAGCCTGGGGAGGGCGAAAAGAGCCTCCCCCCCCCCCGGAGGCTTCAGGGACCGTCCCTGAAGCCTTCGGAATGCTTAAAACCACCCTCCGAGCAAACCGGAAGTGACTTCCGGTTTGCTCAGAGGGTGGTTTTAAGCACTCCGAAGGCTTCAGGGAAGCCTCCGGACAGTCCCTGAAGCCTCCGGAGGGCCTCGGGGGGGGTCGGGGGAGGCTCTTTTGGCCCTCCCCAGGCTCCTATAAAGCCTCTGGAGCCTGGGGAGGGCGAAAAAAACATGTAAAAATGGGGGGGTCGCATGTTGTGCACGCATGCTCACTGGGGGGGTCGCGCGTTGCATTATGGGTGCGGCACGCCCGCACTCGACCCCCCTGCGCTCCCCCCCACTTGTGGCATGCGAGCCAAAAAAGGTTCGCCATCACTGGTATAGTCTTTTCAGGAAGGATGTCCCCCAACAAACAGGAAAGATATAGTTTTTCATCTAAGAAGTTAGATCAAGAATGAATGTCATAGGTAGATTCACAGAGCAATACAGATTTCTTTTTCTGAAATTTATTCCTCAATTCAAAAAACAGGAATATATGAATTAGGTTCAGTACTTAGGACAGACCAAGTAGCTATTCAAGAGTTAGTGGTGTCATGGTTAGAAGCAATGGTAAAGCAAGATATGGATTTAAAACCAGTAATATTTGGTTGGGCATTTCAAAGGGAATACAATACATATTTAATTTTACACATGTTAACAGCTGCTGGAATTGTGTTTGCACAACAGTGGAAAAACAAAGATATGAAAATGAATAAATATTAGAATGTGCAGGATTGAATAAATTGACAATTAAAATCAAGAAGGCTTCAAATACTTTTTCACGTGGGATTTGTTTTATCAATTGCTAACTAACAGAAACAGAAATTAGAAATCTAAAAGTATGAAACAAAACACCAATTATTTAAGGAAAGGTCACTAAAATGCATAAGGAAATATTATTAGTACTTGATCATTATCAATGTGTAGATAACTGCGGGACATTACACCCCCACACACACAAACTATGACAGTGCCAGGAAAACACCAAAAAATAACAATTCCCCTCCCCCCAAAGACTGCAGATGAAACCAGTTTTTTTCCCCTAACCCTAAGGACAGGAAAGACAAAGCCACTGGAATAAAAACCATCAAGGCATTGTGGGAAATTATAAAGGACAGCACCAGGAAACTCACAGAACCAGGAACCACAATTACCTAAACAACCAGGTATCACACAGAAACACACAAAATCTGGCAAAGCTGCCTTGCACCAACCTGGCCTGCCCTTTGAAAAGCAAAAAAAAAAAAAAAATGTTATAAATTTTATCTGTCACAAAGTAGCTGCTTTTCTACGGGCAGGCCAGGTTGGTGCAAGGCAGCTTTGCCAGATTTTGTGTTTATTTCTGTAGTGAATTCACTGCAGAAACACACAAATCTCCCAAAGTACATGCAAATAAAACCATTAAAATATTCTAGACACAATACATGCAAATAAAACCATTAAAATATTCTAGACACAATACATGCAAATAAAACCATTAAAAATATTCTAGACACAATACATGCAAATAAAACCATTAAAAATATTCTAGACACAGTAAATAAAAATTAAAAAAAAACATTAAAAGCATAAAGGAAAAAAAACGGGTCACTTACTAGCAGGCAAAATCAGCAGCTCTCCTCTGCGATGGATGCAAGGAGCAGGCAGGTGATCAAGCAGCAGATAAGGTGGCCCGGCTGGCAGGCTTAGAAGTGGCGGGGGTCTCTGTGTGTCTCATTTTTGGCCTCCAGTGCCACTCTGCCATCCAGAAGCCCATGCATTCTGTTTTTGGCCTCCTTGACCTCCAGAGGGCGGGGGGGGCTGGCGGGGGGGGTGTAAGTGGAGCAATGTGGGTGGGGCAGCCTCATGGTCCCACGCAGGCCAGATTAATGGCTTTGGCAAGCTGTATCTGGCCCGCGGGCCATAGTTTGAGGACCCCTGGTTTAGCCCCATTTTGCAACCTTTCTAGCCAAAGTTGCTAAGTGAATCTGGCTTCCCCATTGACTTTGCTTGCAAAATGTGATCACATGATCCCAGGACAACATGACCATCATAAATACATGCCACTTGCCAAGTGTCTGAATTTTATCAGGTAACCACAAGGATTTTGCAATGGTCATAAGTGTGAAAAATGATACACCCCCTTTTTTTCAGTGCAAGCAAACAGTCATTAAACAAATGGTCGTAAGTCAAGGACTCTGCCTATATTCCAATCAGGATCCACACAGTTTTAGTCTCAGTCCAAAATTAAAAACAAGGCAACTTCTTTCCTTTCACAACAAGAGGAGGTTGAAAAAACAGCTGCCCCTCAAAATGCAGTAGAAAAAAACCCAAAAGGCAGCTGCTGGAAATCCTGTTCCATTTATTATTGTCCCACCACATTGTGAGGAAAAGCTCTTTCTCAAGATAAATGCTTACCCTCTCCTGTGTGAACTTCAAGCAGCTTCTCAGGAGGCTATAAATCTCCCTTGGGAAAGAGATTTTCTTCAAATTGTGCACAGATAATACAGGGAAGTGTCTTTGCTGTGCTCTGATCCCTTTTTTTCACTTTAAACCAGGGGTGTCCAACCTTGGCATTTTAAAACTGGTGGACTTCAACTCCTAGAATTTCCCAGCCAGCATTCCCAGGAAGTCCATACATCTTAAAGTTTCCAAAGTTAAACACTCCTGCTTTAAATCAGACCTGGCTGGAGCCTAGAGTTACATTTGTGAACAAGGCAGACATTTTTAACATGAAACTCCAAAAGAGTCCAATCAGAGAAAGGAATATAAACCTAATGTTTATTTATTTATTTTTCAATTTCTATGGCCACCCATCTCAAACAAGTTTATATTAAAGTAGAATAAAATATGGATTAAAATATAAGAATGAAGACGTGGCATAAAAGGAACAGTTAGAAGCTTGCTTAAAGGGACAGGGAAATGTCATCAGCCTTCAACCACAACATGTTCCAGCAAATGTCCCTATGTCAAAAGTCCAAAACCACAAGGTTCAATTAAAGTTCGTTAATGGCACGTAGTCCATACCTGTAACAAAAGGAGAAGTAAGACCCCCATCTCCTTATAAGGCTTTTTCCTCAAGGTAACCAATAAGAAATGAGTAAAGTGTTTCCGTGTTACACTGTCTTTGAAAATGTATAAGAATGCGTGCTTCGATAATAAAGATTGTTCAGAACTTGCAATGTTGGCCATAGGCTAACGTTTCTGAACCTGGCTGCCAAATAAACTTTTCCTGTATCCTGAGAAGTCTAAAGCCTGTCATTTTCTGCAACAATATAATGCTAATAACCCTAACATAAAATTAAGCATAGAAGCTTCATGCTCTTCTCCGGGAGCGCCGAGAACCTTTCTGCCTGCGCTGGACTTCATCTTGATGATGTCACCACAGCTGCCGGGCGCGGAAGGACGGAGGTAGCCAGAACCGTGCCGAGGCAGCCTGGCGGGCAGGCGGGTGAGCGAGCGAGGATCAGGCAGCCTGATCCTCCCTCCCTCGCTTGCCGGGAAGCGCGGAGAAGAGCGCGAAGTCCAGTGGAGGCAGGAAGGTTCTTGGTGCTCTGGGAAGCCACGAAAGTGACTGGGGAGCGCCGAGAAACTTCCTGCCTTCGCTGGACTTCGCACTCTTCTCCGGGCGCTCCTCGCGACTGCAATAGACATCCAGAAGTGGCTTTTGTGGCTAATGGGGTTTGGGCTTCCAGCCCAACATCTTCTGGACATCTATTGCAATCGCGAGGAAGTCCAGCAGAGGCAGGAAGGTTCTCGCCGCTCCCCAGTCGCTTTCATGGCTTCCCAGAGCGCAGTGCTCTTCCGATGAGGAAGATGAGCTATATAGGCCACCATTCAAACTTTAGAAATCCCAGATTTCTAGTTTGGTATGGAGACTCTTTTATTTACATCTTAGACTTCCAACAATGTAAGAGGCTACCTGTTCATCTTTAGAGTGCTCTATTGCTTATGTGCTCTGTGAAAATCCTTTCACCTACATTACTGCCCTGCGATAATATATGTATCTATTGATAGAAACCAGGGAAAGCAGGAATCACAGAAACCTTCTATTGTCTCAGACATAGAAAGTTTCTCAAAGCTGAGCTTAGTGTGGAAGAACAGCCAAAAGCAGAATGTTGGTTTTTTTCCTGAGAAGAAAAATAAAATACCCACAAAATAAGTTAAGTGGAGTGTATTGTTCTAGTTGCTGTTGCTTTATTAACTTTGACAGCAGTGAAATGTATGCAGATAAAAAAGCAGTAGGTGAAGAAAAACAGAGCTCCTAGAGATAAAAGTTAGATTCTCTAGATCAGGGGTCCCCTATCCCCAATCTGTGGACTGGCACCGGGCCACAACATGCCAGCTACCGGGGCGTGTAAACAAGCGAAGCCACATACGCAGGATGGGGGCAGCACACCACGCCCACTTCAGTCCACGGAAAAGCCTCTCTCCACAGAATCAGTCCCTGGTGTCCAAAAGGTTGGGGGCTACTCAAAATTTTTACTACCGGTTCTGTGGGCATGGCTTTGTGGACATGCTTGGTGGGGGAGCTTGGTGGTAGGGGAAGGATACTGCAAAATCCCCATTCCCTCCCCACCCCACTAACCTGCTTTCCAGCTCCATTCTCCTGTTCAGGGCAACAAAAGAAGATTAGCCTAGACTAGAGGCTGGGAGGAAATAGGAGCAGGGCCAGCCAATTTGCCAGTTCTCCAAACTACTCAAAATTTCCACTACCGGTTCTCCAGAACCTGTCAGAACTGGCTGACTACCACCTCTGAGGTCACTGCTCTAGATCACAAAATTTCAGAACTAAACATTTTGGTGATTTCTTCACACAAAAACAAATCACCATTATTGAACATTCTGATGATAAACATCATAGATGCTGAAGCATTGCTGAAAGCAATGATTTGTTTACAGGATCTGCGTCGGAAAAAGATTTTTTTAAAAAAAAATTCTTTACAATAATGAGCAACATCCATCTTCAATAGTCTTTATGGGGGAGGGGGAAAATTTGATGTATTTTAAAAAAAATAGCAGTTGGAATATAGCTGGAAATTAAAATTGCTTATCATATGGATTTTCCTTTCCATACAGTACAGAAATTCAGATGTATTTTTCCATTTTCCCAAAAATTTCAAATACAAGTCCATATTCTTTTGGAGAAGGAGAATATTCAGAATGGAAAGCAGAAAGGTCAACTTCCAGAAATCATTCAAAAATGAAACAAATCTCATTTGGCAGCAAAACAACAATTATTTAAATATTTTTTGTCAGGGAGCTTTAATTATTGTTTTTTATCCCAAGATTATGCATTTGTTTCTATATGGATTGTGGGTTCCTCCCCCCCTCCTTTTTTTTTTTTTTATCCAGTAGCTACAGAAAAGTTCATTGGCCCAAGTTCAGCTAAAGTAAAGTGGTAGCAGTAACACTAATGAAACAGTTTTTTGTGCTGTTAACAGAAAAGTCTATTAGTGGATTTTCATGGGAGGATAGCAAAGCCAAGCTCCTAGCACATTACATCCCATCAGCGGAGACAGCAGGAGGGTTCAGAGGACAACCATCTTGGACAGGGGTGGGATCCTACCCGTTTAACAACCGGCTCGCTGAGCAGGCGCGCTTCACAGGCACACAAGCATTTCGCAAGCGTGCATGCACAATTTACAGAAAACTCATCTTTGGCATTACTGCTGGCGAGGAAGACAGCTGAGGCGCGGCAGAGTGGATCAGCTGGGCTTCGGAAAAGGAAATATAGGTGAATATAGCGCAGGGGTGGGCGGGCCCACTTCAAAGTCAGACCGAACCGGTTCACTCCCAGCTGATAGTCGGAGCTATCGGTTCACCTGAACCAGTCCGAACCGGTAGAATCCCACCTCTGATCTTGGATAAACAGCAGACCAGAGGTGGTATTCTGACGGTTCTCCCCAATTCAGGCGAACCGGTAGTGGAGGAGGCAGGAGGCTCCACCCACCCACCCAGACATCATCACGGACGCTCTGCGCATGTGCAGAAGCGCCACGAGCGAACGCTCCCCGTTCCGAACCGGTAGCGAAGATAAGAGGATTTCATGCCTGCAGTAAACACAATGGGATATAAATAGGGCAGAGAGTGGATTTGTATTTCTCCGTTTATACCCCGCTTCCATTTGCAGCAGGGCACTTATGAAGATGGGCTGAAGAGTCAGTGTCACTGAAGTTAATACAGTGTAAATTGTTTGATAATCAATGTTCAATTTGTATTACAGAATCATCTCAGAATGCTTCCTCTTGCTCAGAGATGAAGGATATCAAAATATACAGTCCCACAGAAGAAATTACAATTGGAACAAAAGTGACAGTGGTGTGCTACTGGGAGACAAATTGTCTGCCAATTAATTACACCTTATTTTTAAACAAAGGAAGAGTGCAAGGTCCTGCACCACAGACCATGAAGGAACAAAAAGTTTTATTTAACACCACAATCCATTCCAACAGTCAACTGGGTCCATATAAGTGCAAAGCTAACTACATGCGTGAGGAAGCATATGGCCCAGGTTTCAACTTTACATTAAAAGGTACATGTATTTCCTTATTAAGCCCACAAGTATGTTTTAGGGGTAGCTTTTGGGGTGTTTCTTTGTTTTAGGGTTTGTGCTCTTGATACTTATTCCCAAAGAAACGGGGGAATTTTTAAGTCCTTTGTAATTTCACCTGATTATTATCTGTCATTATAGCTGGACAAAGGTTCTACACTACATTTGCTCCATAAATAGGAAAACATGTGGAAAAGGCATAGGGAGTGAGATATAACAGTACTGGGAGTATCTCCTAGCCAAGTGAAAAGAGTCTGGGGTAGATGAAAAGATTGTCCAGTGAAGGAGAATACTAAAGTTGTAACTCAGCCAAGGTCTAGGTTATTTCCATTCCTAGCCTAGCAAGAAATTAGATTTTTCATAGCTTTGAAGGAGAGACTGTTTTTAAAAATTTGAAAATAGATTATTTTTATAATCTATTATCAATCAACAATGATTGTTGTTGGTTTCTGTGTTAGTCTTGGAAACCATATTTCAAAAGGGGAAGACCATGTTTAGTCTGGTACTCATAGCAACCTAGACAAAGGAAATACCTATTTCTAGTTTTTGTTTCCTTTCCTGATTTTACTGAGTGAAAATAATATTTCCCACAGTTCTTACTTTATCAAAAATCAATGTTGGGGTCAGTCTCTGCTTGTATTCATCTTTTATCTCAATGACTCTTACACACAACTATAAGGAACTTTAACGGGGTCCTCACATTTTTCTGTTAGGAAAACACTACTTTGTAGAATTTTGTGGAATTTTGTAGAAAAGAAACAAAACAAGGACCCAGGTTCTTCCTTCCCATTAAACTCAATTTATTTTATTTTCTAGATTATGAATCATTATAAGTTACTGGTATATTTAATTTTTTTGTTTGAATCTAATCCCAGTGAAATAAATCAATTTATTTATGACATTGCAGAGATTCTGTGTACTATTAAAGGGTCATAGTATCACAATGTTTGAAAAGCCACCATGTATTTTTTGACTTCAGCTTAATGGAATCCATACTGAGACACTACAGTATGGTTCTAAATCTTGATTTACAGCGTACTATTAAAACAGGTCAAGATTTAGTATAATATGTTTGCCCAGCCATTGACTTTCATCCTTTTATGAATACAGCAGTTTTCCTTAGGTTCAGAAATTTGCTGTCTCTTTGTTGGACTAGATAGGTAGTTTTGCTGGATAGCCTATTCCTCTTTGTCTGCAGCCCATATCTCTTTAAATCTTGCTCCTGAGAGTTGAGCATCTACAGTACTTGGGGAAAAGGAGGAGGAAAAACTGTTCAGACAGAAAAGAAAGTTGATGGAAATTGCTGTTCATCGATTTTTAAAATTATTATTCTGTTCAACTATGTCCAATTCTCAGCAACTATCTGGACAAGTCCCTGCAGGGTTTTTTTAGCAAGGTTTTTCGGTGCGGTTTTGCCATTTCCTCTTTCTTAGGCCTGAGAGAGACTGACTGGCCCATGCTGGCTTCGTGCTTAGGAATTAAAACTCATCATCTCCTGCAGTGGTGGGATTCAATTTTTTTACTGCCGGTTCTGTGGACGTGGCTTTGTGGGAATGGCAGGGGAAGGATACTGTAAAATCTCCATTCCCTCCCCACTCCAGGGGAAGGTTACTGTAAAATCCCCATTTCTTCCCGATCAGCTGGGACTCAGGAGGCAGAGAATAGATGAGGGCGGGGCCAGTCAGAGGTGGTATTTACCAGTTCTTGGAACTACTCAAAAATTCTGCTACCGGTTCTCCAGAACTGGGCAGAACCTGCTGAATATCACCTCTGATCTCCTGGTTTCTAGCCTGATGCCACAACCACTACACCAAACTAAACCAAAAAGCAGTAATTGGTGGAATATCAAGTTTAGGATATTTAGTTTATTTAAAATACCATCATATTTAATGAAAGATACTCATTAATATTATTTTCTTCTTCTTCTAGCAAAAAAAATTAATCTAGCTGTTTTCATTGTGCCTCCTCTCATTCTCCTGCTTCTATTGATTGCAGTAGTTGTCACAATTCGACTATTGATTGTCCCTTGGTCTAAGGCAAGTGAGTATTGGTTGGGCTTGGTTTATAATTACATTCCTTTTGTCAGAACTGTTTAGTATCCTACAAATTTAGAGAATAGAGCATAATACTTGCAAACCTATTACGTATCATGAGCTTTAATTTCCTTTACCTTTCAATTAAATTTAAATTAAATGTAGTGTACACAATTATCATATGTTCAGGCAACTTGATTGTTTTGTGTGTTGTTCTGCCTCCCAATGGGTTTCCAGGTGCAATTCAAGATGTTGATGATCACCTATAAATCCGTATAGGGAAACCACATGCCATAGAAGGTCCTCACATCTATAATTTAAGTTTAATTAAAATAACAATAGCATTAGCACTTAAGACTTATATACCGCTTCCTAGTGCTGTGCAGCACTCTCTGGGTGGTTTACAAAGTCAGCATATTGCCCCCAACAATCTGGCTCCTCATTTTACTGACTTAGGAAGGATGGAAGGCTGAATCAACCTTGAGCCCCGTCAGGATCTAACTCAAGGCTGTGGGCAGTTTTTGCCTGCAATACTGCATTCTAATCACTGCACTCTTTAAAATCTCGGTGTGTCTTATATTCCGGTGTCTTATAGTCCGAAAAATACAGTACATTGTGGTTATTAAATACATAATGTCACCTCCCAAGACGAGTACATCTAGTATCCTGAATTAAACAATAGAGGAAAAGACAGTTTTTTTCTGACTTCTGAAAGACTATCAGAATTAGGGCCAATTTTTTTGGGGGGGGAATGATTTTTTACAAAGGGCAGGTACCACTACAGAAAAGGTACATTTCTTAGGCCCAACCCGATGACCTTGATTTAAAGAGAGGACTTGGAGTACTCCAGCTTAGAATAGCATCTGGGATGGGACAATACAGCTGGAGACAGGTGGCCTCACAAACATCAGTCTTGTGCCATATGGGGCTTTGTAGGTGATCACCAACACCTTAAATAATATGCCCATAATTACCAGTGCTGCTGCTCTCTGGAACAATTGCAACTTTTGGATGATCCTCAAGGGCAGGTCCCAAGCAGGCCACATTACTAATCTAACATGAACAATATAGTTTTGCCATGGGGCGGGGGGGAATCATTGTTTACTTGAGCCCATTGTTTCTACGGCTGATTTTTTTTTCTATTCTTTTTTGTTTTTTTGCAGGGAAACTGAAATCAGCTAATATTTGCACTGCATATGATACTGGTAACTGTCAACATTTTAGCATTGCCATAAAATGTATTTCTTGCCAATGAATAAGAAGAAGGAAATATTTTTGAGCATTTAAAATAGCCCCATCCTTACTCTTTCAGGACAGAAACAACCTTTTAGGTGGACGATGGTGCACTTGTCTTGAAGAGCCATCAATGATCTTAAGCTTTGCTCCCAAAAATATATGTAGGAATAGGAATATTCTTTATTGGCTAAGTGTGATTGGACAAGTAATTTGTATCCGGTGCATAAGCTCTCAGTGTACATACAAACAACAAAGTGATAAGTCATAGATCATAAATCATAAGATACCAACAAGAGAAGGTAGAAGATGGAAAGATGAGAAGGATAATGGCAATTCTGCTCTACTACAAGGGTATTCTTTACACATAAGACAGTGCTGTGGGGGTTAGATTAGCCTCAAGATGGCGCCACAAATAGCTTCAGTGAAATGGTCTCTAGTAGTTTTAAAATACTTTTTGATACAAATCAGACCAAATATAAGAGAAATAGCTGGCTAGGATTAAACAATGGCCAAACATAATACAAAATCATTATAAACAATATAAAACAGGCCTTTCCAACAAAATCTGTCCCTGACTGTAGATCATGATCATAGTGCTATTATAAGCCTACAATTAGCAGGCCAATCAAGAGTCATTTGCATTTTTAAATGCATATCGATGCCTGCACAAATAAAGGGCACGTGAAAATGTACAAAGTGCAATGATAAACATCAAATACTCAATAAGCTAACCAAATAATATTAAGTCTTTTTGGTTTTCCCAAAAACTCCAAAAGATACAGCATTCAAGCAACCAAGCAAACCACACCAAACCATGTACTGTACAGCATATAGAAAATGTTTAGGAGAAAAAGAACCTGTGTGGATGGCTTGCTAAATCAGTGTGGGTCCCATTGATGATGAGACTCAGGATGCATCGACAAATGCAGGGAATCCTTAAAGGTATTCTCAAAGCTCCACAATCAAGACAAATACAACTGACACAGTAAACAGAGACACACATCATTAGACAGGCCAATCTAATCAACTCAACCCTATATTAATACTTTTTTGTATTTACAATGGGTACACAAATGAAGATAAAAACAAGCAGTGATTTACCTTCTCGGCCGGTGTTTTTCAAACTTGCTAACTTTAAGATACGTGGATTTCAACTCCCAGAATTCCTAGCGAGCACGGATACAAACTGCGCTGTTCTAGGCAGTTATGCAGTGAAGTGATGAATGGGAGAACAACAGCCAGCTCTAGAACAGTTCTCAGAGCACTACGTATCCCTTAAATGCCTGGCTCCTTCGCTCCAAAATCAGTCTCTAGGCCACTTCCACCCAATCTAATCCCATAACACAAGGGCCTAATTACCTGCTGTAGCACCCAGAGAGGAAAATTTAATAAAGCATTCCAACTGCAAGAGATAAAACAACATCCAATCCTATCATCAAAACAATAGAGACAACTACTCCTTTTCAAACAGCATTTCATTCTTGGACCTGAAACCAGCCTGCATTATTTCATACTCAAACCAAAACTCACAAAATGTGTTTTGTTTCAAGCATGAATTATTTTGAACTTGGATCATTTCAGGTTTGAACCATTTTGCATATCCTAATTTATATTTTTGAATTCTTCTTTCAAAGAAATGTCACTTAGTTCATTGCCCTTGCTATTATAATAGTACCGGATTTCTTTCTTGCATTATCATTCAGATTACAAAACAAGTGAATATTGCAATTTGAAAATGAAAACCAAGACAGATGACAGATACGGTAATTTCAACTTGCATGGATCAAAAGCATTCTACGTGTGTGTGTGTGTGTGTGTGTGTGTGTGTGTGTTTAAGTTGTTCATTTGTTTGATTTCTATAGCCACACATCTCAGCAAATGACTCTGGACAGCTCACAATTCAAAACATATATTACAATTAAAATGTATAAAACATTAAAACAATGAAAACAGTAAAAAGTATTAGAACTGTAAAAAGACATTAAAACGTCTAATTTGAGGTGGATACTAAAGCAAAATATCTGGCCTGTTAACAATATAGCTAGGAGGCATGTAGTGCCCAGGCTCAGCGGCATGGGCAGGTTTTTAGAATTTTATGGAAGGCTAACAGGGTTGGGGATTGGTCTATGGATGACCAATTGCGTACATTTGGGCCAGTGAAACTAACAATCATTATAGTAACCTTAGGTAGCGCTGCCTCTACCTAAACGGGAGCATATAATTGCTTCCTAAAAAAGATAATGAAAAAGTCTACATCAGAGCAAGAGACCTCCTTGCTGTTTCAACTGCTAGCTTACATACAGTACAGTCAGGATATACATGCGATAAATGACTTGGGTGCGAAGCAATGTAATTAAAATGCAGAGCATGTACTAAAATAAAAATTATCTGCAGTTCTCTAGAATTGGATGGAAAACTTGCAACTCTTGGTAGTCATAGCTAGAATAGCCAATAGTGAGATAGTCAGTGAGTTGTAGTTCAAAATTGTCTCAAAAACTACTGGTTCCTCACCATTGCTCTAAAAACTATTATTGGTTGAAAGTGAGGTCTATTTCTGAAATGTTGCGAGGTCATTCTATTTACTCACAAGTGAGTGCCATTGATTTCAGTGAGACTTCAAAATATCACTTCAGTGCAGCTGAAAACACAAACCCTGCTAGGAGAGGTAGGCCTGAATCATCAGCATGTCCAAGTGAAAATTACACAGCTTTTACAGTGCAATGGACAGGCACCTATCAGTTTTCTGACTAGACAGGTATCAGCTTTATAGTTGACTTATCCAGGTATGATGACAGCAATTTGTCACAATCTTCTACCAGCAAGCATAGATCTAAGTCATTTTATTATCTAACTTTAAGAGTTATTTTTGGGAGTCTTTCCTCAGTATGATAACATTTTTAAAATTTATGTTTCTATTCTAGTGGATGACAATGAAGACAGTACCGTAACCTATGCAGAAGTCATCTGTAAATGAGAGTGATTCTTTTATACAACAAGGATGAATGTTTAAATTATTCTTTTTTTCCATATTATTTCTATCACTCTTTATCTGTACAACACAGGAGGCAATCCAACATCAGAATAAGTATCTGAACATTGATGCAGTCCCCAGAATCTCATTTTTCACCATGCTAAAAAATGTTGGTGGCAAACATGTTTTGAACCATTCTAGTTCATTTTCAAGATTACAGTAAGAGTTAAGAGGAAGATGAAAAATAACAAAAATGTGCAAGATAGATAAAATTCAGAACTATTTTTGGAATGGTTGACTCACGGAAGAATGCCATGATGGAAACTGAGGCGAGAATATCTAAATATCTACAATCAGACTTTTTTACACTGCTGCAAGCTTCCTTCCTAGGCTCTGACTGGTAGAAGGCCTTATTGTTGTTGAAAATGTATGGGCTTAAATGGTCCTCCTTGAGATGATAGTTTCCCTTAACATATCCATCCCAATTTCTATTTAAATCCAAATTACAGGCAAAAACAATATTGAACCTTTGAAATAACTTTTTTTTTAAAAAACCCAAGATCTTAAGCTTGGAAATGGAACATTAACATATTTCTGTTTATGTTAGACATAGTTCTGTAATATTATAAACTCACCATTGTATCTAGTTCTACACATGCAAGATTTTGGAAAAAAAGGCATATTCCAGCAAACAGAACAACATACCGGTATTAGAGAAGACATATTTGACTGAACATATTCTGACCTAAAGAAGTATCATCATTCAGAAAGAAAGGTTCAAAGTTGCCTTTATTTTTTTTTTTAAATCAAGCATTTTTAGCTGAAGACATATATTTGATTAAAAAGTCCATTAATCTAGATATATGCATCGTTTCTTTCAAAGTGGTATCTCTGCTTCGCAATTGTACCAATCCATTCTCTAGTGTGGCATCAGAGATCAGGATTGTGAAAAGCACACCCATTTCATCATACCTATCAACAGGAATAAGAACAAAGAGTCATGGTTCAAGTGAATACAGCAGCAGCAATACCAGGCACATATATTAGGAAAACGTATTTTAGGAATAAATTAGGGCAGAGGTCCCCAACCCCCAGACTGCAGTCCATTACTGGGCTGGAGCCTATTCAGAACCCGGCACATGAGCAGCAGGCCAGCATGCACACCAGGTTCAACTTGTACTCATGAGGCCTGGTTCTCCTCCTCCTCCCTGGGCTACAAAGCTGCAAAGGTTGGGGACCAGTGAATTAGATATGATCCATTTAAATCTTCTAAATTACTTTTAAATTGCTTTAACAAAGAATTGCTTTTCAAATGGAGCCCTGCGTTTTCAAATGACCTAAACTGTAGGTGGAGTTACATTTCACTCCAAACCATAAAATAGTTTGTATACATCTGGTTTAAGGGAGAACTTATCCAAGTGTGATTTATCCAATAAACCACAATTAAGCTACTTATTTATTTTGTCAACTCACTAAACTGTATGTTAAGGAATATGATTAAACTCAATTTACAAATAAATGCATTTGTTATTATTTTTTGTACCTTAAGATTAATTGGTTTGCTCAAAGTTGTTTTGACGTTAACAGCTTGTTCAATGATGTAAATTTTTCAACATTTAGCTCTCAACATTAATTTCTGAATTATGCCCTTTTTTTTCCTCCTTACTTTGTATAGAGCTGCTCCAAAGAAGATTGCATGGTTTCAAGATAGCCAGGCCAAACAGAAATCTCATTTTGTAACAATTCTTTGAACAACTCTTGGCACACCTTTGAAAAAACAACACTTTCTTGAATCATTGAATAAAAAGACAAAACTGTAAAGATAAAAAGTTTATATCTGGCACTGAGATTTAAAGACATGATACATATGTCTGGGGTCCTTGGTGCTGAACTTGTTTCATTGTCCTAATGAAACGTCTGCAAGAAAAGAAGCAAGCACTAAGGGCCCCTCATTTCAATCCTGAGCTACAAATATTATCTGTTATAAATACATGATACTTTCTGGGTGAAAGAGAAAAGAAAAAAATATCCTTGTGCTAAGATTGATCCATTTCTTCCAATACATTTTATTTTTAATTTTGTACATTTTTTTTTTGCAAAATCCAGAATCTAAACTATTTTTTGTAATTACTTAAGATTTATTACCACTGCTAGGAATAAGAGCTCGGTGCTCTCAGGTCCCATCCATGACAAGAGGGTCCTATTTTATTAGACTTTGTCTTACAATTCAGGCGTTCTGATAGAATATCTGGATAGTATGATACACTTCTAACATTGAATATAGGTTTTATGGAAACTAATAACTGAACAGAATTATAGAGAGCAATTGTCTATTCAAGTCCTGGCAGCCAAGAAGCCAAAAAGACTGCAAAGATGTTAAGAGGGGTAAAAAGTTTTCCAGAAGCAATCAGAAAATTTTAGAAAATGGATCAAAATCTTACACTGCCTGTTAAAATCAGAATCACAAAATTGGAAATGACCTCATAGATTATGTGGCCCATCACCCTGCTCAATGCTCATGACAACAGATCCATGGAAATATTCAGCTGTTCTGATTGGGACTGAACTAAGCAATCTAGCCATTTTCTTAGATTTAGTTTTTAATAATAAAAATGATATTCAATTTATTTTAGTGACTTGTTTTCCATTTTAGATGCCCCCAAATTAAAACCTATGTCAGTGATGGCGAACCTATGGCACACGTGCCACAGGTGGCACACGGAGCCATTTGTCAGGGCACGCGAGGCTCTGACCTGTCAGCTGGCCAGTGCGCATGCACGCGCTGGCCAGCTAAGTTCACCCTTTTTAAAAGCCATTTTTCACCCTCCTCAGGCTCCAGAGGCTTTATAGGAGCCTGGGGAGGGTGAAAACAGCCTCTCCCCACCCTGGAGGGCCCCCGGAGGCTTCATGAGCTTCCCTGAAGCCTCCGGAGTGCAAAATCCGGCCCTACGGGCAAACCGGAAGTTCGGGAATGGACTTCCTGTTTGCTCGGAGAGTTGTTTTGGCTGCTCTGGAGGCTTCAAGGAAGCCTCTTGAAGGTCCCTGAAGCCTTCGGAGCGCTTAAAACGACCCTCCGAGCAAACTGGAAGTCACTTCCGGTTTGTTCAGAGCAGGGGTGGCGAACAAGTTCGACAAAAAGAGCCAAAATTTTAAACTGTGAGAGTCAGAGAGCCACACCACGCAGTGACCTGCCAAAACAGACCCGGAAGCAATGTTCCCTCTAATTTTTTTTCGATGTGAGCAGAAAAGTATAGTGTTTGAGCGGCACATTTTCATGCCTGAGCACCCGAATTTTTTTCACAGATGTCACCTAAGACAACAACGAAATCAGTATTATTTGAAACTCAAAGTTATGTTTCTTCAAGGTACCCGCTTAATTCAAAGTGTTATATAATATCAGTATCACTTAACAATGCTCCTGCTTAGCAACCAAAATGTTGGCTCAGAAACTCTGGCATTTGAAGCACGCAACTCTTAAAGCTGTCAAGTTACAAGACCCTTGCACCCCTAACCCTTTAGGGAAAAAAAACCCCAGGGGTCTTCAAACCTGACAGCTTTAACACTTGTGGACTTCAACTCCCAGAAATCCTCCTCCAGTCATGTTGCAGCAACGTCATCTGCGTGGATCTGCTCCATCTTTGCTTTCTTCATTGTGGGCAGGGCTTCTGCTGAAGATGCCGACGAGTACGAGTTGCCACCAGAATAACTGCTGCTACCTCCTCCTCCTCCTCCTCCAACAGAATCACCAGATTTGCTCCTGAGCTCAGCGCTGGGTTACCTCTGCCCCCTCCCCCTCCTCCGTGCTTTTGAGGAGCCATGAGGCTTTTTTTCCCCTGCTCCCCCCCCCGCCTTCCTACTGGCTCCTGCAGCCTCATGGCTCCTCAAAAGCACGGCGGAGGAGGAGGAGGGGGCAGGGGTAACCCAGCGCTGACTGAGCTCAGCTGCTCCGAGCGGAGGGGAGGCGCCGCTGCCACGCGCGGAGATGCCAGCTGGAGCTTTGGCGGCTTCATCTCAGCCGCAGCGCCAGGCGGCAAATCCGGCAGTGCTGCCTGTTAGAGGAGGAGGAGGAGGAGGTGGCAGCAGTTCTTCCGGTGGCGGTGGGGGCTTTGGGGCTTCACAACTAGCCTCAGTCGCCCCGTGCTCCTCAAAGCAAGTCTGGGGAAGTCCTTTGCAGGCGTCCCGTTCTAGCTGCCTGCAAAGGACCTCTGCAGCTTCCGAAAGGGAGCGCGCGATCCGAGCCACAGTATACTAAATAATGATAAGAGGCAAAGAGCCTCATTTATTTTGGCCAGGAGCCGCATGCGGCTCGCGAGCCGCGTGTTCGCCACCCCTGGTTCAGAGGGTTGTTTTCAGCGCTCTGAAGGCTTCAGGGAAGCCTCCTGAAGGTCCCTGAAGCCTCCGGAGGGCTTCTGGGGGGGGGCGGGGGAGGCTGTTTTCACCCTCCCCATGCTCCTATAAAGCCTCTGGAGCCTGGGGAGGGCGAAAAAAGCATGCAAAAATTGGGGGGGGTCGCGCCTGTAGTGCGCACATGCGCACTGGGGGGTTGCACATTGCATTATGGGTGAGGCATGCCTGCACACGATCCCCCTGCACTCCCCCCAGTTATGGCATGCAAGCTAAAAAAGGTTTGCTATCGCTGACCTATGTGATCAAATGCAGCATGACAATTGGTACAGAAGATTGACAGACCAATCTTTATAACCCTGGTGAACTCTTGAGTGAGATTAAAAAGCCTTCTAAAAGCTATGCATGGCCATTTTGGTGAAGGGGCGGAGTTTCAGGAGGCAAAAAATGCTGTATTCAGTGTATAAGACGCACCCAGTTTTCAGCCTCTTTTTTTGAGGGAAAAAGGTGTGTGTTATACTCCGAAAAATACGGTAATTGTGACCTGTGACTCAGTACTAAGGAACATGCTCATAGCAAAAGCTTTTCTAGTGCAGACCTAACTTCCATAGATATCAGCTTCAGTGCCAGGCAGGTTAACAGGTTAGTGGATCAGAAATATTTCTCCTCTGCACAGCAGAATCCTTGATCCAACAATAGGTATAGAAAAGCCATATATATACTTGAAGTTGTTTTCTTTAATGTATGTAGAATTAAATCTACCCTATTGTTACATTATATTTTCCTGGAAACACCCCACGTAGATTCTGGCTATTTTTTTTTTCTTGGAGAAGGGCTTTTATCTTTTATTAGCCAAAAGAATTAAATGGAAAGTGCTTTTTTTAAAAAACCAGCTGATTTTGTTAAAATAGAGACATAAAAACTATTTTAAAAATCTTGCTGTGATAGCTCACCTGCCTCAACTCTACTGCTGGCCCCCTTCCCATATCCAAAGCAACTTTGATAGGCGCCAAACATGGATGAAGCTTAAGGACCTGAAATAAAACATTTTTGAAAATAATGTAAAAATAACAATTGCAAATATTTACAAAGCAGGATGGCTCTTAAAGATAGCTTCTTTTTTCTCAGAATGCCCCTGCTCGGAAAAATGAAGGTGACACTTGCTTAGTCCCTCTGCAACTTCCAAGGTGTTTTTTTTTCTATGCCTTCAACCTTTAGAATTATTGGGGGGGGGGGAGAGGAAGAGAAACACACATACAGTAGATGGGGAAGGTGGGAAAGGGTCAAAGATCACCTTTTTCTTATGGAAAGTTTCTATATCCAGTCCACTGAAAGCAACGCAAACTATGTTTATAGTTTTCAAATTTACAGCTATGGAATATTTAATTCTCCAAATCAAAATACTCAAGCAGAAGACAGTATTAAACACATCTGAATACAACTGCAAAGGAAGAATCTTACACTCAGCTTCCATTTGCATTGATTTTAATTCAATTGAGGAATATGAATCACCTGTCTCTGCAGAGCTTTCTTTTTGGTCAAACTATTTTCCGATACTTGCATGCTATCATAGAGGTACGCTAATACTCCACTGTCCAAATTGCCGTTCACAGAGAGTACATGAGGAACAACATTCTTTCGCCCATCTCGACCCTGAAGAAGAAACATCAAAATGTGCATTCAGTGAATGTGCCCACATTTCAGCATGATCACCTATATCGCTCGTATTATTATGCCAAATGAATGCCAAGGAGGGAAAAGGTGATGGTGCTAGCATAACAACAGCACTAAAGAGTTTAATAACACTTACATACAATCTTGATACGTTTCCTGGATACATTTGTAATAGTTCATTGTCTCCCAGCATCTGCAGAGTTTCTATTGTTTCCTTCCCCCAGGGAAAATTATAATACAGATTGTTTCCTCTTCTTCCTTCTTCATTGTGAGTGGCACTGCTGAAGTTAGATGGGCTTATGGCAAACTATTAAAAAGAAATATAAAAATGTAGGGATTTACAAACTAAGTATATCCCAGATACACCCAAATTAAGACTATGGATATTTCAACATAACTGAAAAGTGTATGCTCTTCACTTTGGAAAGCAAGTAAATATTCAATTAGAAAAATCTGGCTGGGAAACAACGTATACCTCAGAGCCATACTATACAGACACTTACTGTAATTTTGCTGAATTGGGAAAAAATTATCCCAATTCTAACAAGTTGTAAAAACTTATCTTAACATCCTGCAAAGTAATTGTAAAAAAGTTTTTTAAAGTTTTTTTTTTTAATCATTTGAAATTTTTCTGTTTAAATTCCAAATTAATTTTGGTCTGTTATCTATAGAAATTGAATTTTTTGGTTTGTAGTTGCTTATTTTCTGAACTGCTCATATGAAAAGTAATTTAGTTACCATTAGATTAACATTGAAAGCAGTGAGCGGCATGAATTAAATGTAAGAATATCAATTCTGCTTTCAACTTCACAACAGCTTTTTCATAGGAACCATTCAATATTTTGATCATTTTAACAGCTAATATAGGTAAGATCTCTCTAAATACCTTTCTCCACCACTGGAGTCGCTGACGTAACCAATAGCCAAGCCACTGTCCAGCTGTTCTGGCAGAACTGTACCAAACAAGGGACGCCACTGTCCTTTCACCTGTTCTTTAAAGAATACCAAGAAGAGGTCAACAAATAAGCAAGTTGTTTTTCTTCCAGAAAAGGGCACATATCTACTAAAAAGAATTTAGGAATCTGGATTACTGTACCTCATAGGATTTTTGTCATTTGGATGAAAACATACTCCTATTTGCGCAATTCCAAAAGGCAGTCTCTGGTTTACCAACTCCAGACAATCAATATAATGCTCTAAAGCACCTATCAACATAAATGAATAAATATTAACAATTGATGCATTACAATATTGCAGGATAATTTCATTTATTCAGAACAGAAATAGTATGTGGATGATCATATCACGCAAATATGCTATGCACTGATGTAAAATGTGTCATACAATTTCATGATTCTAATGCTTGAATACCATATAATGACCTAATTTCAGACATAACAACATTTAACAAATCTGCATTTAACAAATCTGGATTTTCAATTAATAATTACAGTACCATCTCTGTACTGTTAAATGAAAGTTTAAACCAAGTTTAAACCAACCAATAGCCACATAATCATAAAAACACAGGAGCCCTGAATTAGGCAACAACTAATTAACCACAAACACACCAAAATAGCAAAACACTTATAATTACATTATAATGCAAGTTCCTGCTTTTCATGTGGAAAAGTAGCAGCACTTTTATGCATTTTTATGACCTACCATCTACCCTTTGTGGCAGTGCAGACAAGTAATGCCAACCACTAACACAACCTTTATTATATAGTTACAGAATCTTGCAAATGTGAAAATATATCTCTTGTCACTCCTTTTTACTCTCCCAAAAACTAGGGGGGGGGTCACTTTTGAGATACTTTCTCCATCCCCACCCCTCTTTAGATTCAGATTTCATTTATTAGGCCTGCTTAGGCTGCAGCTCTTCCTCCTGTCTCCCAGGAGGCATCCCCACTTGCCATTATACTTATTTTACCTTATAGACCATTGATGACGAACCTATGGCACGCGTACCACAGGTGGCACACGGAGCCATTTGTCAGGGCACGCGAAATCACTTCCGGTTTGCTCAGAGGGTCGTTTTAAGCGTTCCGAAGGCTTCAGGGAAGCCTCCGGACGATCCCTGAAGCCTCCGGAGGGCCTCCGGGGGAGGCTCTTTTCGCCCTCCCCAGGCTCCTATAAAGCCTCTGGAGCCTGGGGAGGGCGAAAAAAGCATGTAAAAATGGGGGGTTGCGCCTTTTGTGCGAGCATGCGCACTGGGGGGGTCACGCATTACATTATGGGTGCGGCATGCCCGCACACGACCCCCCTGCGCTCCCCCCAGTTGTGGCACGCGAGCCAAAAAAGGTTCGCCATCGCTGTTATAGACCAATGGTTCCCAACCTTTTTTTTGGTCCTGCCCCACCTAAGCATCTCTAAAATCCTGATTCCCCCCTCCCCCCCTATAATTTTTACTATTCAAAAAGTGACACCTACTCACCCGGAGAAAGCCTAAAAGACCATTCATTTGGTTTAAACAAGGTTCCAATTGCCCCCATTAAAAATCAAATTGCCTTCCTGTGGGGTGTGGGCCCCACATTGGGAACCACTGTTATAGACACTGCTGCCCAAAACCCACGTATTCCAACATTTTTTGACACATGACTGATCAACAGAGTGCAGCCTGTTTACAGATTCAGGGATGCAAGAACTTCACTTTTGTAGGTTTCCTTATTTGTGCTATATTGGGATTGTTATGTGTGTTGGGCCTGGTCTCTGGGTGTTATGTGAATTTTGTTGTGTGTGTAAAGTTTGTATATACGTACAATGACAATAAAGTAAAGTATATAGAACTGCTGTCACTGATTGCCTGATCCCAACATATTATTGGTGATGTACTGCAGATCACGTCCAGATCTCAATTCCGATTTCCCCTTTGAACTCCAGCGTTTCAGGCCTTCTTCCCATGATTGAGCCGTGGTGATACAATGGTTAGAATGCAGTAGTGCAGGCTACATCTGTTGACTGCCGGCTGCAGTTCAGATTTGATTCTCACCGGCTCAAGGTTGACTCAGCCTTCCATCCTTCCGAGGGGGGTAAAGTGAGGACTCAGATTGTTGGGGCCAATAGGCTGACTCTGTAAACCACTTAGGGCTGCAAAGCACTGTAAAGCAGTGTATAAGTCTAAGTGCTATTGCTATCAGAAGTAATAACCTACAGAAGCCACATCCTACCGTGAAGGAGGTTGTCCCGGAGCATCCCAGACCGGGATAGCATTTTCTGCAAGGCGGCGAGCTGCTGCTCTCCGTCCGATCCGGCCTCCTGCAACAAGGTATCCTCGACGGTGCGCGGATGCACCAGGCGCAGAGACTCCCCCAGGGGTCCTTGGTCAGCAGCGGGCTCGAGTCGAGCCGGGCCCTCCACGCCCAGCACTTGCTCCCGAAAGACCACCACAGCCTCCCACCACTGGGAGACCAGGTTCTTCTTCAGCGCCACCCCGAGAGGCCCGAAGGCCGGGTGGTCCCCTCGCAGGTAAGAAGCCCAGGTCTGCCTGTCCTTTTCTCCGTCTCCTCGGAGGAAACGCCGCCTCTGACAGGCGGCCAGGGCTACTTCGCCGCACTCCTCGCCCGCATGGTCGCTGCTGCTGCTGGACGTTAAACAGGAGCGCGACTGGACCACCGAGAAAACAGCGGAGCCCCGGAAAAGCCGCCACGGCGCTGCACGGCTCCCCGCGAGCAGCTTCGGGCTGTCGAGCTGCTCCCACGGGGCTTCAGGCTGCCTCTCTCCCCGCCTCTTTCGGGAGCGTTTATGGAGAAAACTGAGGCGCCAACCAGTGCGGCGCCCGCCGCTGCGAGCTATGGAAAGGCCGTGATTTGCAAGGCATCCGCAGCCCCACCTGGAGCACCGCCCGAGCCACATGTTGAAAACGTCCTTAGTGGGTGATTGGAATGCGCATGCGCCGCTTGACCGGGCACTCGCGGAGGGAGGGAGTGGTCGCCGGTGCGTCACCGCTACTCCTCACGCGTCGGGCAACAGTGACGACACCGCAGAGGCTTTCGGGCGATACTGAACTACAACTCCCGGCATCCTTCGCTTGCTAGCCATGCCGCTTGGGGGCTGCTGGAGATTTGTCTACCTTCGGCTTTCGGCCGGGCTCTAATCTTCCGTTTTTGGAGGTGGGGTGAAAGCCGTCAACGCAAATTAGTGAGAGATTTGAGTGATATTCGCCATGCCCTCATCATCCAGTTAATTCAAGACGCTTAAAGGAAGCTAACAGATGCTGATCTGTTTTGAGTCAGAAGCCTTGTGGCGGAAGGCTACAACGAATAGTACGGTATTTCATAAGGCGATTTTATGTTGGAGGCTTTCAAACCAATCCTAATCTACCATTAGAACCTGCATTATTTTCAGCAGTACAACCTCAATCGAGCCCCAAATTTTCCCTAAGGCGGTTAAGTGAAATGTGTCCCATTGTACAATATTTTTTGCCAGTTAAGTGAATCATGCGGTCATTAAACGAATCTGGTTTCCCCCATTGATTTGTCAGCTGGGAAGGTTACAAATGGTGATCACATGGCCGGAGGGAGGGGCTGAGCAACCATCATAAATACACACCAGTTGCCAAAATTTTAAATTATGTGATGTTTAAGAAGTTGGAATGATCGTGTGAAGACCAGCTATAAGTCTCTCTTTTCAGTGCCACTGCAACGTTGAATGGCCATTAAACAAATGGTTTTAAGGCTAAAACTATTCAATTCTCTGAATTCTTAGCAGGCATGCCTTTGGGGGAGTAAGAATCCAAAGAAGACAACAGGTTAGGGAAGGCTGACCTAAACTGTTCTAATGTTACCATTGCTTCACAACCACCACTAATTATACTTTTATGAGAGCCCTGCAGGGACTGGAAGCCTTTCTCTACTTAATCTAACATGCCCTATATAGGATTATATATGAAAGATGGAAGTGCAGTGCAGCATCCTTACTCTTATCCCTCACTTAACCCCAATCCCCAATTTTAACCTTGGATTATATTGTAAGGGTATGCACATCTCTGCCAACTATTGCTTCCAATTTGTAACTGAACAGAACAGCCAATAAGAACAGAATGCACAGGAAATACAGCACCCAAGAAAGTGTATTTATAGTAAATTTGGCCATGTTTTTGACTCCAACATTGAAATAAAAAACTGTAATTGAGTGGGGGCTTGTCACAAATGCCATTTCTTTTCATGGATTCCTGTATAAAAATGTCACATCTTCAATTGCTCCATTAATCCTTAATATGGTTTAGAATGATTTATTACAATTTGCAGTATTTGAAATCACCAATTAAAACCACAGCCTAGATATACTGTGGAGCACGTTCTACTGCTGCTCAACTATTAGATTTAAACACTTCAGCCAGAAATTGGAATCTGCAGAAGACTTGATTAATACATTTCTCCTGTCTGTTTGCATTGTTTCCATTTTGTGTTGCTTTAATGTTAGCATTAATCCAAAGTATCATCTTAGGTAAATGGTGCAATCCTGATTTGAACTTGTTTAGAATCTGGGCTATATTCTCAGTACTCATGATTATTGTGATATGGTGATTTACAGCACAAAACCAATTGCACACCCCTGATGTATATGTATTATAGCTTTAAGCTGTAGTTCGCTTTAGCAAATCTGAATTTAACAGGCCTGATTTCTCAATATCTCTAATGTTTCATTAGCAGCCAAACTGCAGTGATGTAGATAAAAAGATTTAACAGAGTTATGATGTAAAAATTTAAAACCTTATTAATGGCATGTGACAGTTTGGTTAGTGATTAAGGTACCAAGCTAGAAATCAGGAGACATTTCATAGGATGGTGTTTTTGCATTCTTGAAAGGATTGTATGTAGCCTGAAATCAAATGAGTAAAATTTAGATTATAGTCAACCAAAAGGCAATATTGTTTCTGAAGGGCAAAGATTTGGGAGATGTTATTTAGTATTCTATCTTAAGATTCAAGATAGCAATAGAATATCTTGTTAAATCCAAGGGGAAAAAAGACAGCCTATCTCAGCAGAGGGCAAAATATACATTTTATATCCATGTAGAACCATCTACATACAGGCTACATAAAAAAGTTGCAAGACAATGGTCATTCTCAACTACCATGAAAAAATCTACACAGGACTACTATTTTATATTGCAAATAAAAAATTGGCAAAAATCAGTGTGCGATGTGAGTCAGCATGTTTTCACTTCCACTTAAAATAACATCTGTACTTTGCATTTAGTATTTTTCATGAAGCCTGAAGTACTGCATGCATATTTTAAGGTTATACGTTTCAACAGTGAAGATAAATACTTCAGTACTATTTGAATGCTTAAGGCCAATTTTAAATAACTAGGTTCTTTGTCCCCATGCCAATATTATTTTAAGAATTCATTTATCTCCTTGAACATCTGGAAACCTACTATGCAAATTAAGATTTGGATTGACACAATCAGTGACTCAACAGGGCCAGAGAAAATTTCCATCATGCAACAGAATCGCATTATTGGCAAGTTGAAACATATTAACTCAAATATTTGTTTACATGAAGCACAAGTTTATTTCTTAACATATTGGATATTTAATCCTAAAATAACTTAACATCCATCAGGGGTCAAGGCTATAGACTCTGATATTTGAGTTCTAAGCCTCACGTTTAAACACAAAACCAACTGGATGGCCTTGGGCCAGTCACTTTGTCAGTCCTAGGATAGGCAATGCTGCCAAAAACTGCAGATTTAGCTAAGGTAGACAGGAGTAAACACTGAATCAAATGCCCCAAATCCATAGAAATGTGTTTGGCAGTGTTCAGCCTTATGGTTGTATTTAGAACACATCTAATTCCCAAAACCATTTTACACCCCTAAGTATCTGAAGCTGTAATCTGCCCATATCAGGAATCTAGGGGATTTATATTGCAAGAGCAGAGTGGTTTAAAGTCTGGGGACAAAAAAGACCTAGTATAGTAGAACCTTTACTATTGACATTAAATGGTATTATTAAGTTTTCATGATAATGTTTAGTATCCCTTTGAATTATTCCCCAAAATTCAGGAACCCAGTTATAAATCTCCAAAATTATCTTTGTTGAAGGTTCAACTTGCCCAGTAACAATCTATTTCCTATGTAGCTGCACAAAGCAATGGTGGGGGAAAGAAGCAAGAAATATTTTCCAATGACATAATGAATCAGTTCCTGCTCATCCATCCCCATCTGAGAATTGCCCAGTCGGTCTCAAAAGGGCTTGAAAGAGATACAGGTAGTTCTTTCTTTGGTTTCCAAAGATTTCACAGCCACTGCATCAAATACATGGCCTTTGTAGCATTAACAAAGTAGCTTTGGGTTAGTTCAATGCAATCATTCAAATACCAAGAAAATTCTGTTTTGAAATATCTTTATTGGAAGGCCATGCAATGCCTCCAGTTGCTGTTATTTCAAATCACTGTACATTTACTTTGTGAAAACACAGTCTGCATTTTCTAGTACAAAAAACTAAAAATCATTCAAGGAATGTAGAGAATATTCAACTTAAATAGCGGAAAAAGTGCACCATTGTTACTGCTGCACTGCAGACCTTCCTGCATGTTCCATAAGATATTAAATAACTATCTTTTCTCAACACACAATATAAAGAGCAATTATGAAAAACAAGACATTTAAATAGACTAAGTTATTGGGTATAATTTGCTGGCATTGGATAACCTATCATTGGCGTACCACCAGTTGTAGGGTATGCATACGGTTGTTGGTTCATTGCACTGTGCATGTTTGCCATGTTATTTCCATACTGCTGGTCGTAGCCATTTTGATAGGCTGAAGTGCCAGCCCTAAATCCACCTTGCATGCCAGCTGCTCCAAAGCTGTTACCAAAGGTAGTTCCGTTACCAAAACTTTGAGCACCAAAGCCACCATTCTGTGCTTTTGCTCCAAAGTCTCTCTTGCCCACTGCACCATAGGTTCTTTCAAAGTTTTCCCTTTCTCTAAAACCAAATCCACCTCTTTTACCCGCAGAGTATCTGTCACGTCGATCCCCTCTGGAGCGACCTGTAAAATGAAATAAAAAGCAAAATTAACATTTATTAACAAAATTAAATTAAGCTTCCCCTACTCCCAAGTTTCTTCCTCCAAAGGGTCTCTTTTTGGAGGCTTATAGTACTTCCCATTCAACAGATACAAACATGCTCAGATTCAACACATCTTTACATAGTACAATTAAAGGACTAAAAATGTATTTTTGCCAAACACCATTACCAAAAATCTTATTTAAGCTAAAAGGCAATTAAGAATGAATGGGTTAGGCAAGTCATAATTACCTGAGCCTCTGTCTTCAATCAACTGGAGCAATTTGGGATTGATTGCTTGATTAGCTTCACGAAGTACAGAGATGAGGTCGCTTACTTGTTTTATATTATTAGGTGTAAAAAATGTGTATGCTGTGCCTGTTTTGGTGCTGCGGGCAGTTCGTCCAATTCGGTGGATATAGTCCTCAGAGGAGTTTGGGTAGTCATAATTGATGACAAATTTCACATCTTCCACATCTGTAAAATGTTGCAGTGCAGCAAAAGCAATGTACAAAATTTTGCACACCACAACAGTCAGATGAAAAAGCAAGTTAGATAGTAACAGATCTTAAGATGGTAACTGCTGAAAATAATGTTAATTATTCCAAAAAAGAAAAATTGAGCATCGATGTACTTTTCCCTCTGAACTTCTTTGCAATTTATCCCATGATCTAAATCCTTACCAGAGTGCCCCTACAAGTCAAGTGACATCTGAACGCTTCTTGCAGTAGGACCAATAAGTTCACAGTAGCCTCTTCATGTGCTCCCAAGGACCTCACTTTAAACATGAGGTCTTGCCACGCACCAGAAGCTCAAAAAGAGGGCCACACTGCTCATCTTGCCAAGACCTTTTAACCGCAGCTGCAAGAAAAACATACCTGTCCCCGAAAGGTCATCAAGTTGTTTTCATGCACTGTGTCTCGTCTAGGCAAGAGCTTCCAAGAAGCCAGCGTTCACTTGAGTGTCTCTCTCTCTGGCAGGTCTCGACATGACGGTTAGGGTATAGGTGACGGAGGAACTCCAGGTTTGAAAAGCCACTTTGCTTTCCCACCCCAACTTGTAAATGAGAGGTCGACTTTCAAATTTCATGTGCCAGTACTCACCAATTTGTTCAAGGCTCAGTACATTTTAAAGCTGCTCTCTCCATTTGAAAGGTTGGGAAAAAAATACCAGGCCACTGAAGTTTTGATTATTCTTCAACATTTCAGCAAACTCACTGAAATCCAAAGACTCACGGACCACAGCAAACAATATGCACACAGACTAAACAGCAGTGCACCATGGCAAGTCATGCAAAGCATGGAACAGTAGAAATAACCGGGCAAAAGTGAACCGTGAATGAAGCTACCGTTTGAGAGAACAGTTTATGGGACCGTAGTTTTAGTCTTTGCCTTTTGAAGATTACTGGCACACAATGATCAACTTTCACCTCTCTACTGGACTGGAAGCGTCCAGACGATCACTTCCACTAGACCTCCATCCCCCTCGAGTCCTCCGATAGTCATGCCTAGGCCTTGCCACAAAGACTGCACCTTTATGTGAAAAAACTTAGAAAAACGCAGAGGTTAAAGAAAGCAATTAACTTTCTTTAAAAAAAAACTGTATCACCCAGGACTAGAGTTGTACTAACCTAGACCTCTGGAGGCAACATCTGTAGCAATCAGAATAGGAGCTTTCCCATGTTTGAATTCTGCAAGAAATGGCCAGGATTAGTCTGCTTCTCACTTAAGTATTTTGCAGAATTATTGTTTATTATCCTTTTTACTCACCATTTAAAACCCAGTCTCTCTCCTGCTGACTTTTGTCACCATGGATACCCATTGCTGGCCACCTGTAATTATATTTAACATCATATATCACTTTTTCAAACCAGTAGCTCAACTGATAGTGCCATTTGTCACATCAATCAGAAATGTATAGGATTCCTGCATGAAAAAATATTCCATTTTGTGCAGGAATGAATTGCTGTATTGGCAGAATCATCATTTAAAGAGAATATGACAATACTGCTTTATGCAAGACACAGTATCCAATTAAGTCTCCTTTCCCAGTACTCAATTTCCGGCAGTAAGGCTAGAGAAAGGCTACAGGAATGGAGTAGGCGAAGTATTACAGAATTAAAGATGAAAGAGATTAATTCAGGTGTAAAGCCTATTTCTTCCAATTATTTTAAGAAAGATATTGCTTACCCATCTCTCCTCATTTTTCTTGTTAGATCATCACATCTTCTTTTAGTCTCCACAAACACAATTGTCTTATTTTCTTTTTCACTCATAATTTCTTCCATCAATCGAATAAGCCTATTACAATGAAAGTATTTAGTGATAAAATTGATTTCAAGTATACCATATAAAAATCAATCTATGCCACCACTATGAAGAAAAATCAAATTTACTTACTTGTCATCCTTCTCTACATCATGACAAACGTCCACTATCTGAAGAATGTTGTGGTTTGCACTTAGTTCCAATGCCCCAATGTTGATGTGTACATATTCTTTTAAGAAGTCTTCTGCAAGCTGCCTAACTTCTTTAGGCCATGTTGCACTCCACATCAGTGTCTGCCTATCAGGCTAGAAGTAAATTAACACTTAACAATGTATGTGAAGTGGTATATAAGTCTTAAGTGCTATTGCTATTAGCTACTTCAATCACTACCTACAGAATCTGAAACAAGCATGTTCCAAGGCAGAATTACCTATCGTTCAGCACATTATCAAGCATAAATATTGATACTTACTCTAATCTGTTCAACAATTTTTCGGATCTGAGGTTCAAATCCCATGTCAAGCATTCTATCAGCTTCATCAAGAACAAGGTAAGTGCATCTCCGTAGGTTGGTTTTGCCAGCTTCTAAAAAATCTATGAGTCTACCAGGTGTTGCAATGCAGATTTCCACACCTGAAAAGTAGTAATAAATGTGGTGGATACAGTTCTATAATTTCCTAAATCATGTTTAGGAGAAATCTGCTAAACAGTCTTTTTTAATACCTCTCTCTAGATCACGTATTTGTGGTCCCTTTGGAGCACCTCCATAAATACAAGTAGACTTTAAACGGCAAGCTCTACCATATTCTGCAGCCACCTGCTGCACTTGCTGAGCCAATTCTCGAGTTGGTGCCAGCACCAGACACTATGGAGAGAAATACAAAATTAAGACAAAATTACTGAACTTGTTGCTATTAAGTTATATTAAATACTATAACCTAGGCTTAGTTGTATCAAACAAACCCATCAATAGGTTTTTAGTTACAATCAATATAATTTGCATTATTTCACTGACTCCAGCCCGGAAGGTACCTTACTTCATTTAAGAGAGATGACTTGAAATATAATTTGAGTTTAAAAAGTAATGCTAAAAATTAACTGATTATATTTTCCCACTAGGAAATAGCCAAATTTCAACTTAATTATACCAAGAATGCTACTGTATTGCAGGGACAATCAAAACTAGCACCATCTCCCTCCTTCCCAAAATAAGGGTCATAGGTTCAAATACTTACAATAGGCCCATCTCCTCTCTCTAGGAATGGTTGATGATTTATATGTACTATGGCTGGCAACAAATACTATTAAGAAAAAGAAAATGGACGATTGTGAATCCTCTTAACAATATGTTTCATTAATTTAAGGTATGTCAAGAACAGCAGTAACTACTCACAGAAAGTGTCTTCCCTGATCCAGTTTGTGCTACACCAACCATATCTAATCCACTCAAAGCAACAGGCCAGCCTTGAGCCTGAATAGCAGTTGGTTCTGTAAAGTTCTGTCTCTGGATTACTTCCATAACATTTGCTAGAAGATAAAAGCACTTTATAATTAACAAGTCCAAAAATCCATTTTAAAGCTGTCAGGCTACATGATCAGTATTATTTTCTTACCAGGAAAATTAGCTTCATAAAAATTCATAACTGGTTTGGGACAGTTATGGCCTTTAACAGTGATTTCTTTGCTTGCTCTATATTGTTCAATCTCTTGCTGCAAAGAAAGCAAAATATCATTTCAGTGGATAACATTTACAAAAACCAATACTGCTTCTAGACTACAATCTTACTAGGAAAAGTTAAAATACAAGATATGTTTCCATACCATAGCACGCCGAGCAACATCGGGATGTTCCTGATAGAAATTTTTTTCAAATTTAGGAAGCTCATCTATATTCCATTTCTTCTTGGTAAGCTTTTCTCCAGGATTTCCAAATTTCTTCCCCCCTAAAGATCCCCCTCTACTTCCTCCAAAACGAGGGCCACCAAACCTGCAAAAGCAAATTACCAAAAATAAATAAAAACTTAAGCCATGCTGTTTTTTTTTTTTTACAAAGAAAGAAAAATTGGTACTGCACTGTTTATTACCACCAAACCTCAAAATTAATCCAAAATTAAGCACAACCAGAAAAACCAGCGGGAGGTGGAAATCAATCCAAGCTACACATTATCTTCTCTAAACAAACGTCTTAATTGTTTGGAACTCCCTCTCTGCGTCAGGCTCCGAAGTGGGCGGTTAAGAATTAGGAAACCTGCCCGATTTCAACAAGAAGCTGGCTTTCCAGGCAACAGGATTGTTTCTTTAAGAGATTCGTAAAAAGGCTCCTCTCACACGGCGTGGGAGGGAAGGTTTGTGCGCAAGCGCCGGCGGATACCGAAGGGGTTTCTTTAAAAGCCGCTATGTCGGAAAAGCAGCATCGCCCCCTCCGCGCAAGTAAATCAGCCTCGCTGCCCGCCCCTGGCTTCCCTTTTGTCTCTCTCTGCGCCACGGCGCAAAACAAGAAGCGATGGCGGGGGACGAAGGGGGCGGACGGTTGGCCGGCTCTGCGTCCTCCCACACAAAAGGGAATTCGGGGCGAGCGGGTTTCTCCTCTCTTTTGTCTTTTTTTTCCCGTCTACGCCACATTTTCCGTCGGCGCGTCCATTTTAACGCCGGGGCGGGGATAAGAGAAAGCAGGCGGAGAGGAAGAACAAAGACGACGACGACAGCAGAAGCAGCGGCCGCCGCCGGCATTTTGATTTTCCTCTCAGCCACCGCATGGCGGGGCTAACCATTAACACTGCCGGGGACCATTTTTTTTTTGGTGAGACATAAGGAAGCCGCTTTCGACGAAAACGCGGGCAAGACGATGCTTTTAATCGTACCGCTTCCTTCTCGTCCCTTTTTTCCCGCCAACGCCGTTCATCTGCCCCCCCCCCCTAAATCCTACCGCCTCTCCCTCGCCCCTTCCCCCCTCCGACTTTCCGAGGCCTCGGCATCCGGCCGCGGCTTCCAAGGATTTCTCGAAGCGATCGGCTCTCCCTTCCAGAGAAGCCTCGGGCGCCGATTGCTTCCCCCCCCCCACCTTTTCCCGTCACGCGCGCGGCCATCGGCGGCGCTGGGGAAAACGGCGCGTTAAGCCTCCGCCGCCATTTTAACGCTCCAGCTTGCCACCCGGCACAAGAAATGGCTGAGCCTCGGCAGAGGCCGAGCCGACTCAGCCGAGCCCCCAACGGCTCACCCGCGGTCCCTCTCACTGGAATACCCAGGCATGTTGTTGACGTTGACGACGACGACGAACGCGGCCTTTAACAGAGCGGGGATCGAGAAGTCCGCAACCGAAATTGAAGCCGATGACGAGGGCGACTGAATGGGGAGTGGCCGAACAGCCGGATGCCGGTTATATACCCGGCACCGCCACGAATGTCGGGAAGCCGGCTCCTGACGTCACTGAAGGTCCCGCCCACTTCTCCTGTGCTCTGAGTTCTTCGAATGGCTGAAGGGATCTCGCTCTGCTTTTCCTTGGAGGCGGGACTTACGAGGCGAGTGCGCGTGCGCTGTAGCCTATGAGCTCAGCAAGTGCCTTTCTGTGAGCTGGAAGGAACTGGTCGGCTGGCGTGGCCGATTGCCTTTTTCATCTCCAACAAACGGAAAAGCCCAGCCCGCGATGTCGTCACTTACAGCTCTGTAATTTCGGCCTGGCTTAAAACGCTTTGCCCTTCCCCCATTTGCCTGTTTTTCCGCTTCGTGCCCACTATTTCAGAACTTGAGTTGCCTACGCTTGCTCAGACCCTAACGTGTTTCGTTTATTAGGAATTTGGCTGTCTTTTAAAATAATAGAAGCAAAAATTTGAGTCTCTTGTAGGAGTCAAGCCTCTGAGCATCCTGGATTTCCACGCAACTTTATCAAAAAGTCCCTGATCGCTCAACCCAGTGTAGCACCAACACAAACCCTAAAAAGAGTCACACATAAGTATATCTCAGAAACCACCAACAAACTACTACAACCACATGGAATCATCATAGCACACAAGCCAACTAAAGCCGTTCAAAACATCCTAAGGAAACCAAAAGACCCAGCAACCCCAGAAGAAAAAAACAGGAGTCATCTACAACATTCAATGTAAGACCTGTAATGTAGGCCAAACGGGTAGAAGATGGGCAGAACGCATCCATGAACACTAGCAGTCAGAAGAGATGATAAAATTCTTTAATTTTACAACATATAGACAGATTTAACCATAGTTTCAACTGGGAAAATGTCACCATCCTAGACCAGGCCAAGTCTAAAATGCCAGAGAATTTCTAGAAGCCAGACACACTGACAAATTAGCCCTCAATAGAAAACATAAAATTAAGGACATCTATAGACTATGCAAAAGAGACAATCAACCAGCCAAAAGGGGAACAAAAACACCCAAGCACCTCTCCAACAGCAATCAGCATAGATTACCTCCAAGGTTAACATCAAACCAAGAATCAAATAATATCCCAATCAAGAAATTTCCAAAGAGACAACATGCCAACCAAAGAATCTCTAAGACTGCCTCCACCATCACTGACAGGGCAATCTACTGACAGAAAACCACAATCCTTACTAACAGTGATAATGTTGCTAGTTTGGGTAATGAAATGTCTGCAAGAAAACAAGCAAGCTCAGAGAGCAGCAAGGAACACCCCCCCACACACACCAAATCCTGGATTTCAGTTTCTGCTTTTATGTTTATCTAATGTTCAGTTCTGCTTTCATGCCTATTTAATGCACCTAGCATTCTTATACAAATGAATGAACTCGTTCTCCCTTGGATTGCCACATGGTTGTTTCTAGCACCAGTTTTGCTCTAACATACGACTTCATTGAAGTGTCCATATGGTCATTGTGCTTTATTGTGCAATCAGTTCCATGCCAGAATCACAGTGTTGTATGGCATGTTTATGAATGAAATAGAGTCCAGGAAGCACAGCCACCTCCCTAGAAATCAGCAAAACTTTCGTGTCTAATCTCTGTTTTGGCAGGAAAAGTATGCCTGGTTTTCATTCCACCATATAAATATCCATTTGGCAAAACATGAAACTACAGGAAAGCCACACAATCGACATGTCCTGACAAAACCTCATTTGTCTTATGAGAGTTTTTGCAAAGAAAGAAGTATCTGGTTGTATGTAGCTGTTACCTTTAATGTAATGAAATATTCAGACTGGCTGAGGAGTTGCTTACCACCGTTCTTCCAGTATGTCTTTATTAAGAGACCCAGTAAGGTGGAATAGTTCAGAGGGTAAATTACGAATGGGAAATAACAAATTCCATTCTATTCCCAATTATGAAAGCTCACTGGACTTTTAGTCCCACTATTCCAATCCAGTCTGTTGTACAGGCTTGTTGTTGTGCAAAAAAATAGTTGAAGGGAGTTCAGTAATTCAGCAATATGATAGGTGGAATGTCAACAGATTGCTTTCCTTTCACTATATTTTAGCTTGGAAATCTAGAGTATAGTGAATAATGATTACCATGTAAATTTATTAAAAAACAAAAGCTTTCTGCCTCATACTAAAATTAATACTGCAGCTGTTCTGTTGGAAGAAATCTCCATCTGGGTTCTGTTCCAAGTGGGGAGAAAGACACTGGAAGCAGTGGTGGCTGTTTGGAAAGATGTTTTAATGGTGGATAGGATCACATGCTTCAAGATCTTGGACAAAGAAGAAAAAAGGGCAGAGATGCTGAGAGTGCCTGAGTTTTATACCATCTCTGGGCTTTTAAATTTGAGCTGTATTCTGATTGGTTGTCAGACTCCCATGGGTCCATGCAGGGGCAACTCTGTATGCTGTTCTGAGTCCTAAGCTTGGTTGACTTTTGCTGGGTGATGATGTACTGAAAGACCTTTGGGATTCCTGTTATGGCTCTGCCTGAAGGAGTAGATCTTTGTTATGTAGAATAGACTGGACCAGGCCTTAATGGCCCATTGACAAAGGTGGGGGCCTCCCCTTTTAGGGGAAATATTCTGCCCTTTTAATATTTCCTAAATATTTGCTAAAATATTTCATTTTCCTAGGAGAGAGGTGGATGCTAACTTCCTACATATCTGAATGCCCAGTCCAACAACATGTATATTTAATACAAAGGAATTTAATTACATTGTTGTAATACTGCATGGTTAAAGAGTCAGATCATGAATAATATGCTGTATATTCTGCTTAACCTATTTTAATTGCTAACATCAGCAATAAAATAATAGTACAAGAATAGTAATACATTCACACAAGAAAAAAGCTTACTTTCTCAAATGTATTGTTTAGGGAAACTTAATAAATTAAGAAAGAAAAAAAAGTAATATTTTTATTGATGATTGAGCCTAACATAAAACAAGCAGACATAGTATTCTAAATCTGGAACAGCACAGTAGATGTTGAATAAAACTAAAAGAATTAGAAAATAGCATATAGCTCCCCTTAAGCAATGAATTACAGCCGCATCACAGTGACAGAATATTAGTTACTGCAGAGTTTCAGGGAACTCTAGTGCTAAACAACATCACAACCATGTAATTAAAACAATCCTAGCACATACTGTTCTGCTCCCATGTGACAAATCAGGAAAAAGACAATCAGAAATAAGGTGTGTTAACACAAGATTGTTAACTTTTTGCAGGAAAAACAGAGATTGAAAACAAAAGTCAGTCTGAAGAAACCAAACAGTAACAAGTATTAACCACAAAAAGCAGCAATTAGCAGCGCCCCTAGGACTTTCATGCTTTTCACAGTGATTCCAGTGGGACTTTCAATACCTACAAGAAGCAAAACACAGGTAGTCCTCAACTTACGACCACAACTGAGCCCAAAATTTATGTTGCTAACAGTTAAGTGAATTTGGTCCCATATTACGACCTTTCTTACCACAATTGTTAACTGAACCATTCCAATTGTTACATTAGTGACACAATTGTTGAGTGAATGACTTGTCCATTGACTTTGTCAGAAAAATCACAAAATTTGATCACATGACTCTGGGACACTGCAACCTTCCTGATTCAGTTGCCAAGTGTTTGAATTTTGATCACATAACCACAGGGATGCTGCAACAATTGTAAGCGTGAAAAACAGTTATAACTCACCTTTTTCAGTGTTGTAACTTTGAATGGTCAAGGACTACCTGTACAGAAAAATTTGCCAGATGAAATGCAACTCCATCATATCCAGGTTGATTGTCAAAACAACTGGATGATTTGGGGCTCAAAGGTGTTTAATGGCTGCAAGGTAAATGTAAAGGTTCCCCCGCACATGCGGGCTAGTCATTTCCGGCTCTAGGGGTGGTGCTCATCTCCATTTCAAAGCCAAAGAGCCAGCACTGTCCGAAGACGTCTCCGTGGTTATGTGGCTGGCATGACAACACCGAAGACGTATGGGGCACTGTTTTTTTCCCACCAAAGTGCTCCCTATTTTTCTACTTGCATTTTTTACGTGCTTTTTTCGAACTGCTAGGTCGGCAGAAGCAGGGACAAGTAACGGGAGTTCACTCCACTATTTTTTCATGTGTACTTTCAGTTAAAACCATAACTTTCTTGTGCTGTGGTTACTGTGCTGCACTAATTTCAAAATACATTGACTCAACAAGATATAATCTCACCACATCAGTCACTTTTCTAGATTGTGTGCATGGTTTGATATATCTTAGATGTTTTGGAGTGTTCAAACATTGCAGTATTATTCATTTCTACTTACTGTATTTCCACTAATATCAACATGTGGCATAACTGAACATACCATACCTTTGGGCAAATTTTAGTAATGCTACATCCTTGACTGTTTCAGGCACCTGAAAGTTGATGATTCGAACAGATCCAAATGCAGGATGCTACACTTCAGATTTTGTTTCATTTTTGTATGGTATTAGCATGCATTATATCCTCTTGTAAGAAGGAAATTATTTTTATTATACTGAAGTATTGTTTATCTTAGGGTTTTGCAAAACATTCCATGTACCAAACACTTCCCACATGGAAGAGCTGATTTTTGGATAGTCTATGTCTGAAAGGAAAAGTGTTTCCAGTGAGTTGCCTACAAATGGAACAAAACAAGCTTGAATACAGCTATTCCATCCAGAAATGGTTGAATGGAGTATCAGGAATGAAACAATAAAATCAGTAACAGGATTGGGGCACCAAACAGAGGGAAAGGCAAACACTTGGAAGAAGGGAGGTTGGTGGGATATGCTGCACGGAAATCCTATTCTTTGCTTCTGAGACCATGCAAACAACAACCAGGTACACGGTCCATTGCCTGTTTAGCAAAGGCTTAAGAGAGGGAGAGAAGGCATCCAGAAGATTGAAGTGGGATCTCAGTAGCAACCTAGCATACAGCAGATGAGGGCAGGCTCTGGGGAGGGGGGAGGGAGGAGGGCAATGCCTACACCAGCTTTGCCCAACTCATCCCATAAAATCACTCCAAGATCACTCCAGAATTTGTTTTATTCCAAAGGTGTTTTTTTTTAATAGTTTGTCATCATTTCCAGCATTCAAAACACAACCTGTTTGTATTTTGTGTGCACACAGACACACACTGATTTTCTTTGGCATGCAGAGGGTCCCCAATTGTAGCAATAAATAGTAGATGTATGTACAATTTATGGCTATGATCAGGGCCATCTGCACAATTAACCAACAATTAACAATAGTTAATTTACCAGTGGAACAGTTTGCCTTCAGAAGTTGTAGGTGCTTCATCACTGGAGGTTTTTAAGAAAAGACTGGACAACCACCTGTCTGAAATGGTAGAGCATCTCCTGCTTGAACAGATGATTGAAGTAGACCTTCAAGATCCCTTCCAGCTCTATTAAAATTGATTGGCGAGAGCAGAGGTTCATTGTCCAAGCTTGTGGGTTGGTTTCCCAATGTTTCCTTACCAGGCTAGGTAACATCTTCAGCAGAATTTAGGGAATGTCAGTATTGGTATTCATCTGTTTATATGGTAAATAGATCTTGTGATAGGAGTCACATCAGGTGAGGGTCTTGTGAGGGGTCAAGTGTGGGTGGTGAACAATTGGTATATAGGTTGGATGTTTTTCTGTTTAGTTAATATTACACTTTAAGTTCTTCAGGTATGCCAACTCTCCTGCTCCAGCTGTCTTATTGAGATATCAGGCTGAAGGGAAATAGTAATAAGGATATACTAAATAATACCAGAATATAAAATACTGGAATACTAGATGATGCCTTTGTATACTGTATTTGTAGACATTGCATACTTGCATGCTGTAAATATCTATATTTCCTGCAACTAACAAACATATGGTATTATTAGGGTCTGTAAAAAATATCTGGCATTTGTCAAGACATATGTTCCTGGCTTCCTATTAGAACCCATAATCAATCCCCTTATCTCTTCCAGGGAGCTAAGTGATCAATTGAGAGGACAAAGGGAGACAGACACAAGGAAGAGATAAGGCTAAGATAAGGCTAATTAGGGAAGGGCTGTAAGAAATGCACCAACTTAATTAAGAGACCACAGTTGAGGATTTTAACTGATGTTTATGTTTTTGATGTTTTATGACATTTCTAACAATGTAAAAGGAAAACCATTCCCTCTCTTGTGTGTGGCTCTTCCATGCATATCCTTCCGTATGTATGGAACGGTTGACCATCATGTCTTTAACCTTGATCAAGATTAAATGCTGATTGTTATTCAAGCCTCCGTTTAAGTTTCATTTTTGGCTTTCTGTGGTTTACGTGTATTATAGGACTTAACAAGGCAAATAAGAATCAAATAAATCACCCCCTTCTGCTTCCTGCTCCAAATGAATATTGTTGCACTGCAACTTCTCCTCAGGCAAGACCATTTCTTTTTTTCCAGGAATAAGCAAAGTTCAAACAGCCCACCTCCAAAGTCCTCCACCTCAGACCTCCACCTGATTGATTTCTGACCTTACGTTGATGGATGGGTGCCTTCCCCAGGCCTCCCTTTCTTATCCTGACATCCAAACAGGGGCACAGTGGGGTCCTTGGTTTCTCTGTGAGCTTGTTTTCTTGCAGATGTTTCATTATCCAACCTAGGTAAGATCATGATGTTTGGATAGTTTGGATAATGAAACGTCTGCAAGAAAACAAGCAAGTTCAGAGACAACCAAGGACCCCACATTTGGACCCTGAGCTACAAATATTTTTTATTGGGGGCATAGAGGTTAATTGATGGAAAGGGGAGCTTCTGCAGTTGCTTTTTTCCACATAAGATCTTAAGCTCAGAAAGAGTGTGTGTGTTGAGGGAGATTCTCAGTCATCCATGTCATGGTTGTCCCAAATGTTTTTTTTAAAGAGGCAACTGGACTTTCTGGTTTTTCTTTAACGATGTTTCGCTTCTCATCCAAGGTCCTTCAGCTCTGGCCGATGGTGGGGAATAGAAGGATTGATACTCCTTGCAAACAGCTGGTTAAGAATACAAATGTGTGTGCGTGGCGTTTTGCATTTTTTTGCCCTCGGATCCTAACCTAGCTTCAAATCCTTGCAGCAGAAGCTAGATGCCAGTCAACTATACTGAGGTTCCCACAACTCTCCGAATAACCCTCGGCAGGCATCTCAGTCTACCGCCAGTCACAACATTGTTGCGAGGGGAGGAAGCCAGGAGTGCCAACGCTGGTGATAAACAGCCTAACAGAATACGACCAGCAGCGGCCTGTTCTCGCCCTGTTCCCGCTCGAGGCTTTACGTTGCGCGCGCGGCCTCTGTTTCTCTCTCTCCCCCCCCACGCCCCCGGGAACTTGGATTTTTTTAAAAAACAAAGCCTTCGCTCATAATCCATCCCCTCCCTTCGTTGCCGTAGAAACCGACCTTGGCGGAAAATAAACAACAAGCGTAACTGAACAGAATATTAGCCCATCCGGAACTAGGCGAGGGAAGGGGGGGAAAGGGAGTAAAAGACAAAAGGAAGTCCCGCCTTTTCCGCTTCTGGCTGACCAATCATCATGCAGAAATCCGGAGAGCGGTGCAGGATTTAAATCGCCGAAGCTTTGGTGTCCTGCGTTTCGGCTGGCGGGCGCGGTTTTTGCGTGAAGGGTTGCGGAATGGCTTCTGCTGCGGAAAGAGGTGTGTGGGATTGGGGAGTGGGATTCAGTCTCCCCCAAAAGGAGAGACTTGATGTTTCTCTTATGCTTTCCTGTTGCCATCCTCCATGCACAAATGGTGCTGCTCAGTGAAAACAGCCTTTCAAAAAATATTCAATTCCTCAAGACCTTGTACGAGGAGAACCGTGTTAGTAGTCTGTTACAGCTCCAGTTGGGAAAAATATACGTGTCGTAAGATCCCCGCACGTGTGAATGAGCATCAAGACTTGGGCAAAGTTGCTTTCTTAGCAACGGTGTAGTTTAACAACATATTTATGCTATTTGTGTTTTAGTGGTCATTCTCTTTTCTCGGGGAGTAATGGGGAAAGGATAGTAAGACATTCTGGCATGCTTTAAGTTAGCTTGCAACTTTAAAAACGGAGGAGAGGAAGCAAAGCCGGTAGTAGGTTATGGTAAAACTGATTATACTGTTGATTGAAGTGAAGTGTAGTAATTGCACAAATAAGTCTCCTGTTTCATAAAGCAGGAGGAATTGTTAATATTCTAAAATAGATTTTCCTATTTTAAAATGTTTTGGTAAATTGTACATATAACCTTTTTATCCAAAATTGACACTGATTGTCTCAGATGGTTTGCTTACCCACTATACTATAACATATTTGCATAATATGCAGAATGATACATCTTTGAGCCTGGTTAAAACCTACACACAATGTAGTTGGCTAGAAGTGGTTCAGTGAATTATAGGCTGTTGTAAGAAAAAACAGCTGGAGAACCATCTGTTCCATACTCTTTACTCCTCCTTCCGTACAATGACATGACTGCCATTATGGTCTGGCTTTAGAATATCCTACCCAGTAATTCCCTTAGGTTTGAAATAGGTCTTGTTGATTTTTATTGGAATTATTTCTGAGTAGATTTAAGGACCAGATTAAGGGCTATGTAGTTGCTAAGAGTCTATGGCACATCAGTTTGGGATTGCATTGTGGAGAACTGGTGGCTTTGAAAAACCACATTTGTAATACTTATAGTTTGCCTTTGCTTGGTTTGGCACTATTGCATTGTGAGACGGGACTTCTGATAAAAAGATGACCAACTGATGACACACCAGATTTTATTTTTCTTTGTATTTTATACATTGATAAAACAATAAAAGTCATGAGGTAAAACATAGTGAGATGGTGTAATTGAATAACGTCTAGACAACTATGGTTTTTAAAAATAAAATAGATGGTAGAATTAAATTGTATTTTTCCTGTTCAAATAGTTCAAAGAAATTTGAGTAAAATGGTGAAAAAAATCAGTTATTTCCAATAAGTATCAAATGCAATACTTAATTCTCTGGTTACTTGGATTTTGGTAGTAATCTCCAGAATGTAAATAAAGTTGATAGAATTTGAGAGGGTAAGATATTCAGTTTTACTAAACTAAACATCCCTACAATCACAATTTCATTTTGTGGGAATTAGAGTGTGATTTATTAAATTTTGGTTACAGCATTTGGATTCAAGTAGCTGTGTTCTATTTTTAATCCTAGTAAAAGCATAAAAAAACTTTATTTGGATGCTTGGTAAAGAGGTCTGAATCCCTGCTTATGCTAATGCATCTTCTGCTTTTTTCTAAAACCATAACATTTCATTTTCTCTTGTAATTTTAAAATAGATTGGGTCGACATTGCCAATGATCTTCTGACAAAATGTAACATACAGCTGCATGTTAATAGCCTCTCTGACTGTGGAGCTGAAGTTTTTGTTCATCTTTATGAATCAATATTAGGAGAAAAAGTCCCTGGTAAGAATGCATGTATCTTGCATTATCCTTACAGCAAGGTAACAGTTCCATATTTACATTTGAAACACTTTGGGCATAAATCTAAGTTAAGAGATTTAATAACTTAATTTTTTAAGCTTAATTTTCCTCATTGCATTTGCATTTAAAGGAAAAGTGTTCTGAGTTTGGAAAACAAGTATAAAAACTCTTAAATAGAGGATGAATCTCAATATTTAACATTTTAATGTTTTAATATTTATCTTGTCTGCCTGTCTGGGTTGCTCTCCCAAACACTTCCCCCCCTTTTTGTCTTCTGTATCTGGAATTTTCAGAGTCACTCTTGGGGTATCAGTATGTCTGAGCTGATAAATTATAAATCACAATAATCTCTATATACTGTAAAGTAGAGCCTCAATGAAGTAGATGTCAGACACAAGAAACCAGGAGCCAAGATAGTTCAGAAAGCACTGTGGGTTGCACAAGAATTGTGTCTACTAACGTTCAAGGCAAATTGATAAGAGTCAACGGACTTCAAGGGGGGCTGGACTTAGGTCTCTTTCAGAGACTCCAGATGGATCATGTGTTTGACCCCGCCCTTGGGCTCAGCCTGGTCATCTACAGTAGAACCTCATCAAAGGTAGCAAAGCTTAATTCTGAATTTGTGGATAATGTAGACAAGCTATCTTTTGTCTCTCATATATGTGAGAGGTATATTTGTGGGAGGGAGAGTGAGTGTGGGGGAGTAAATATAAGGGGTCTCAGTGGTGGTGGGAGCACTCTGGACTATGACCACCCAGAGGGGCGAGAAGAGAATTTTTAGGCCTTTTTAAGATGTTCAGATAGTGACTTGAGAATTACCATGTTGGAGTATTTTTTACATTCTGTGCAATAATTCATTGTTCACTTCAGAATTATATGCATTTCTACAATCCGGCTTATTGGGGGGGGGGGGGAATCTTACTTGCTCTCAAAAGATTTAAGATACAGTTCATTCATTTGACTTTATAGTATATTGTAATGCACAGTAGTAATGTCAAAAAGTTGTTAACAGATTTCATAGCTGTTCCTACTTGCCAAGAAGATGATATTCATAATGTGCAGGCGGTGATAGATTCTTTGGCCCTGGACTACTTGCAAATCAGCTTGTCACATATAACTGGTGAGTATAACTAAAGAAAATTGTTGCAAAAATGTACCATACTTTTGTGATATAAGATGGTTAAAAATAGCTATTTGTCTTAAGTTAATCTACATTTGATCGTACTTTGGGCCAATGGAAATTTATTTCAAGTTAGATGCTTCTTTATCTACATTTACAATATGGAGATTCTTAGATACTTTTTATGGAATTTTATTTTTCTTTTGCTTACCAGTAAGTTCCTCTAACGCTCTGTGACAACTGCTGAGCAATCTGCTCCAAAGTACTTGCTCACAAATTGTTCTAGTAAAATCAAAGTTTGCAGTCTTAGAAATGTCTATTCAAAAGTAAGATTTAGGGAAGGTTGTTTTCAAGTAGGCAGAAGTATCGTATTTTTTGGACTATAAAATGCTCCAGCCTATAAGACGCAGATTAGCTTTAGAGGAGGAAAACAAGAGGAAAAAAATCTGCCTCTGCCTCCCAGCATCCATCTGGTATTCATCTGGCTAGCATCCTTGCAGCAAACAGAAAACAGCCTGGTCAGCTTCAGTATGTTATCACAGCCCCAGCAAGTGGCTCGTCATGGCGCCATTCTGTTGTGCCCACCACCAGTCAACTGAGCTGAGCTGATGCCGCTGCTGGGAAACGTTGGAGCCTTTGCTGCCAAGCAGCTGCTGCTCGGCGGCAACAATAGGGAGCCATGGCAATCCCCTCTGCCTACAACAGCTGGTTGGTGCCTCACCAACCCCCCTCCCCTCCCCATTGCAATATGCGCTCTATAAGACGCACAGACATTTCCACCCACTTGGGGGGGGGAGTGCATCTTATAGTCTGAAAAATACGGCAGTTTTAATCTATTTTACAGATTTTAAATCCATTGCTGAAAATTTGAATTAGGTTTTGATGGCATAAAATTATTACCAAGGTACTTTCAGGCATGCCTTACTTTTATAAATGCTATAGTCAAAATGAACGAGAATACAATTATGCTATAGCCCTTTAACTATAGTAAAATAGTAACATTTATGGCAACTATTTGTTGTGTTCTGCTCAAACAAACCTTGGTCAGTGTCAGCAATATTGAAAGCTGTGCTATCTTTTGCATTAACAGCAAGGAGGATGCTTTTATACTACATTCGAACTTCATTAGTACTAAAAAAATGTAATTAGCTGATTAAAAATTTGCGTTTAATACAAGATACTTCCACCAGGCCTTAATAATGTTTATCTGGCAGATAAAGTGAAAATTGGTAACGACAAATTCAGTTGTAATTATAAGTAAATGTTTCCAAAGAATCTTGATAGTACACATTATATAACAAGTGCTTATCTTTGTTTACACAATAAACGATTCAGTACCTAGATTTAAAACTGGCAAAGAATCAGTTTCTCATCTAAAGTTTCCCTTGTTCTAATGGGATTTAAACTTTGTAGGATGCACTTTGAAAGCATTAGGCTCTTAATATATGTATCGTGTATTAGCACCCCCCCTGAAAATAAGCCCCCTCGACACCCCCCCTCCAGCCAGGCAGAGCACTGCTCGCCGACCTAGCAGTATCCCGAAGGCACCAAGCCGCGGGAACGAGGTGGGGGGCAAAGGCGCTCGCGTTGCTTGGTGATTTTGGGGTACCGCTAGGTCGGTCAGTGGTGCTGTGCCCAGCTGAAGAGGGGGGGTTGCTGGGCAGCTGCTCTCTTGCAAGCGGGCTCCCGAAGAGCCGGGCACAGCCTTAGGGTCGAATGGCTGTGTTGCACTGTCGCAGCAGCAACACAGCACCATGAGGTGACCATGCCTGTGAGCAGCCGCCCGGCAACCCCCCTTTCCAGCCGGGCACAGCGCCACTGACCGACCTAGCGGTACCTGGAAGACACTAAGCAATACGAGCACCTTTTCGCCGCCCACTGCCTCCCACAGCTCGGCGCCTTCGTAATGCCCCTAGGTGAGTGAATGGGGCTCTGCATGGCTGGAGAGGAGGGTTGCGCAAGCGGCTTTTCCGCTCCCCAGTTGTGCGACTCGCAGGCTCACGATACCCTTGGCTAACTCTATAGTACCTGCAGAGCCAGGCAGGGCATCTCCGCTGCTGGCGCCGCCTGCCGCTTGTTTTGTTTTTTTGCAGCTTTCAAAGCACGGAGGACGGATGCCGCTCTGGGAGTACACTCTATGGTTGTGGGCTGCAGAGCGTACAACCATAGAGCGTACTCCCAGAGCGGCATCCATCCTCCATGCTTTGAAAGCCGCAAAAAAACCCCAAGCAGTACTGTAGAGTTAGCCAAGGGCATTGTGAACCTGCGAGTCGCATGAGCGGGGAGCAGAAAAGCCGTTTGCGCAACCCCCCTCTCCAGCCATGCAGAGCCCCATTCCCTCACCTAGGGGCATTACGAAGGCGCCGAGCCGTGGGAGGCGGAGGGCGGCGAAAAGGCGCTCGTGTTGCTTAGTGTCTTCCGGGTACAGCTAGGTCAGTCAGCGGCGCTGTGCCCGGCTGGAAAGGGGGGTTGCCGGGCGGCTGCTCGCAGGCATGGTCACCTCATGGCTGCTGTGTTGCTGCTGCGACAGCGCAACACAGCCATTCGACCCTGAGGCTGTGCCCGGCTCTTCGGGAGCCCGGTCGCAAGGGAGAAGCCTCCTGGCAGCCCAAAAGCAATAAGCCCTCCCCTTTAATAAGCCCTAGGCCATATTTTGTCGGTCAAAAAAATATAAGACCCTGTCGTATTTTCGGGGAAACACGGTATTGCAGGTTGCTGGAAGGAGCCACCAGCTGAATCTTTTCCTGATTGACTTGCCTCCGTGCCAGCCATCTTCCTAACAGAAAATTTTCAGTTGTAACAAATTGGTTTTCCTTGAGATGATTTTAGCCAAGTAGCAAAACAATCCCCATCAAAACTGTGAAATGCAGGTCAGAAACAATGACTGTATTCCTTTCGTGGCAAAGCACATGGACGTAGAGGGAAGAATAAAGGAATATTTTACGAGCTTTTAAAACTCATAGTATCCCTAAACGTATCACGGATTAGATGTTATCCCAGATGTTCTAATGTTTTTCACTGAGCTGATTCAACAAGTCCCAGAATTAATGTTCTCTGGCTTTAATTATTTCCCCCCCATTCATGGTGATGCCTCAGTTGTGCTGGTACTACAACTTTTTATGTTGGGGTTCCTGGGTTTTTTGGACAATGCAGATTGAAGACAACTATTGTATATTGTAACTCTGGGAATTATATGATGAGTTTTTCTTTCAGCACTGCCTTTCTTGGAGGAAGGCCAGGCAGAGAAAGTTGTCTGGAATGAAAGAAACTGATTTTGCATGGTGTCGTGTTGCTGCAAGAAGCTGTTCTTCATTAGAATGAGCATTCCCAACAGAATGAAATCTAATACATGTGCAGTTACTATTTTAAGTTGGCAGGTTCACTTATCAGGAGTGCTCATTGGAGCAGAACCTGAGAATTTTGCTCTTAGCCCAGTTCAGTTTGCATCCTCCCAACCTTTTACTTCTGTTCTAAGATAATACTGTGTGTTTTTATTAAGGGGAAAATATTGTGAAAGGAGATACGGAGTCTGTTAGGAATCTCTTGGAAATATTTGATGGCTTACTTGAATATCTTACGGAAGAAAGTGAAACTGCTTCTCAACAGGATGGTGAGAGAAATAGCTTATTAAACCATACATTATCTTTTTTGAGAAATAATAATGTCTTTTTATTAGTATTTATATGTCCACTTCAAGAAATGGGGATGTAATTGATTTTTTAAAAACATCATTACTGAGTGTTAAGCATTTAGTGGCTCACTAATTGATTGTGCTAGCCTTTGCTATAAAGTAATTACGTTTTATTGTTTGGATGTAATGAATGCACCTTGCTATAGTGATACTAGCAAGCACCGAAAGTATGTTTTTACTCAAATTATAGATGAAACGTTTCATTTAAAAGTGTCTCGTGCAATTATCTCAAATTGCCTTTTGCTGAAAATACAATACAATACAATAGTAGAGTTGGAAGGGACCTTGGAGGTCTTCTAGTCCAACCCCCTGCCTAGGCAGGAAACCCTATACCGTTTCAGACAAATGGCTATCCAACATCTTCTTAAAGACTTCCAGTGTTGGGGCTCTCACAACTTCTGGAGGCAAGCTGTTCCACTGATTAATTGTTCTCACTGTCAGGAAGTTTCTCCTCAGTTCTAAGTTGCTTCTCTCCTTGATTAGTTTCCACCCATTGCTTCTTGTTACCTTAATGTTAATGTTACCTTAATTAGTGGGAGTGTGGTGTGTTTCTTTCTCATCTCAATAAAAGCAGTTTGTGATATTTACATGACTCGTGGGTTCCTATAAGAAATTCTGATTGCTACACATGAAATGCCTTCGTTGGGTAGGTTTACAAATTATGCAAAGCCTTAATGTGGTTTGTTTAATTTTATAAGATAGAAGTTGATTTTGATTTGTAACGAGGTGAAGCAAGTTGTTAATAGACTTTAATAGACTTTAAAAATGGAATATTGGCTTCTGAAATCTGCAGATGGTACAGAAATTACCCAGCAACATTGTAGAAGATGGCAAAGCTGATATACAGGTAGTCCTCAATTTATGACCACAATTGGGACTAGAATTTCCATTGCTAAGCAAGGTAGCTAAGTGAAACATGTGGTCATTAGGCAAATCCATCTTCCCCCGTTGACTTTGCTGGAAAGGTCACAAACGGCAATCTCATGACCCGGAATGCTGTTACTGCTGTATGTACATACCAGTTGTCAAACTCCTGAATTTTGATCATGATGGTACAATGTTGCAACGGTTATATGTGCAAGGACCATTGTAAGTCATTTATTTCAGTGCCATTGTAACTTCAAATGGTTGCTAAATGAATGGTTGTAAGATGAGGATTACCTGCATTGGGCTCTTATTTCTTCAGGGGTTTTTTTGTAATAGGGGAGACTGTTTTTACAATCCCCCAAAAGGTTAAGCAAACCTTTTTTTTTACTGGGTTTTCAGAGGAAAAAATTATCAATTTTCAACTTTGTGGACAAATTTCAGCAAGGCATTCTAGGATGGCTGTGGTTTATGATTTTGCTCAACACATGAGTACAGCAGCAACAAACTTAATTGTAATATATTGATATATTAATCCAGTTATAGAATGAAGAGCCATTCTTATGGATAGATTGTAATTGTAACGTCCTCTTCATGGATATTTTGTGGTTAAATATCTTTCTATGAAAGTAAGTAAAATAGATCCGTATTTTTTCAAAAATATGTGTTTTCCGATGGTTCCGATGGACCCTGTGAATGGGTCATTTGACCCACAAACGGGTCCCGACCCACAGGTTGAGCACCACTGTTTTAAAGTGATGATGTGGTTTGTATTTTCAAAACTGCCGAAGCCACATTGCAAGTACTACAGTTTGGAAGTAAACCATAAGAAAGGAAATGAAAAGGTTTGACTACAACTACCGGATAGATGCACAAGTTAATGCCGCATGTCTCATAAATACATACCGGCTGCCAAGCAATCAGATTTTGATCATGTGACCATGGAGATGCTGCAACTGTTGTGAGGACCGGTTGTTAGTTTTTCCAGTGCCATTGTAACTTTGAATGGCCACTACATGAATGGTTGAGGACTATCTGTATTTTTTTTTGTTATTTTGTTTCATTGGCCAATAGATTCTAAAAAGTGCCAGGACAGATGTATGCATAGGAGGGAAGAATGTTAATTTATTTTGCAATTTTTTTTGTATCTATTGCTTTTAATAGTATTGTTTATAAACAGGTGGTCTTAAGCAGATGGCAGAAACAGAGGTCCAGCACACTGATTCAAAGATGCCAGAAGATGGCTTTGACATCCCAGTTCCCTCCCTAGAGCAACCCTCAGCTGAAGGGTAAGACAAGTCCATAGTTGTCTGCTGCTTTACTAGCTTACAAAGGGCTTATAAGTATCCATAGCACTTAGACTTATAGACCGCTTTACGAGCTTTATAGCCCTCTAAGCAATTTACAGAGTTAGCCTATTGCCCCCAACAATCTGGGTCCTCATTTTACCCACCTCGGAAGGATGGAAGGCTGAGTCAACCTTGAGCCTGGTGAGATTCCAACTGCCAAATTGCAGTCAGCCGGCAGTCAGCAGAAGTAGCCTGCAGTACTGCACTCCAACCACTGCGCCACCGAGTAGTTGGTTTTCACTTTGTTAGGTAGCATTAATAAGGAATAATGCAACCGTTCAGGCTCTTTTCAGATATTTCACCTTTGGCACATACAGTTGGCTGCACCTTTGAAATATTTTATATGTGGACAGAGGTTGTCATAACTATTCCTGACACATTCTGTATGAATTCTCATGAATTGCAGGAAAAATGTATTCTTTCTCTTCCAAGTTGCTTGAGAAAATTACTATTGGAGCAACACTTGCTACCTTATCACTGCATCTGCAATTAGATTTAACTTGTTATACATATTTGGCGGACACATTGGAAAGACTCAAGGTAGCTTAATTAACAAATTATAGGTAGTCTTTGGTTAACAATGGTAATAGGGGGCCAGAATTACTGTCACTAAGCAATGCCTTTGTAAAGCATAATGTCACGCGACAACATTGCTCAATTATTTCAACCCTGGCAGTCATTGTTAACTGATGGCCTTCTTAACTGAATCTGAGCATTAGGTGAGGACCCACCAGCCCAAGCCATTCGTAGCTTGGTCCCTTCCCAGCCCGGAGCCTCTGTAAGGTAAGGGGCTGCCTACTTTGAAATCCCCCCCCATCTGCCCATCTTCCTCCCTCCCTCTTTGCCCTGTTGGCTGCCTAACTACCTCCTCCTGTCAGCTGCCCCAACATCCAGCCCTGCCTGCCACCATATCACATGCTACTCCTGCACCATTCAGGGCCTTTCACGCCGTTACTTTTCACACTGGTGCAGCCAAGTTTTCTCTGGCATCTCCCCAGGTCCTACATCCATGCCAAGCGCAGGACCTTCTTTCATGAAAGAAGCCGGGCACAGGAAAGAAGGCACCAGTTGCCTCTCACAAAATAAGTGCTCAGCTGGAAAGTTGAAGTTAACCTTTTTCTCACTGCGTTTCTGTCATGGTTCTAATATATTGGCAACATCCCTTCCCCCTTAATTTCTGTAGGACTGAAGGCGTTGACTGATGCTTCTTATGTATTCTACCACCTTGTGGCCAAATCATAAAAAGCACCTTACTGTATTGTGTTCTGTTTAGATCTTCTCAGTCGTCAGAACTACTTGATCCATCTTGGGAGGCTGGTGGTTCAGAATCTACAAGTGAGCTGATCAAGCTTGGTGACACAGCTTATTTATTTTCGCTGAGAAATGAAGGTGAGCAGGCTCTGGAAAAAACAACAACAGCCAAATGTGACTGATGAAATGGTTATTGTACAAGGAACACTTTGAAAGTCTCAAGTGTGGGCTGTTGTCATCCCTCCTGTGAAAAAACCTCTATATGTTTCATTAAAAAAAATAAAACTTTCCCAGTGAGTATAGGTCAGTTCACTCCTCCATACAACCTGTGCAGATTTCACCCCTAACTGAGGGATCATCCTTTGTGCACTGCAAAATAAGTAGTTTTATGAGAATTTTAATAGACCGATTTTCCTTTAAGAATGTAGGATAATATTAGAGCGACCTAATGGTGAAGATGCTCGACTCCCACTCAGAAGGTGGAGAGTTCAATCCTAGGTAGCGGCAGATGTTTCTCTCCTAGGCCACAAAGAAAAAATATATGCTGTGAACTCCACATAGGCATCAGGAAGGGCACACAGCCAGTAAACTCTCAGCTCCATCCAGTCACTCCAACTCTATCCCAAATAGGGACTAGAGGGCTGTAAGAAGCAAGGGTTATTTTTGATGTAGTGTAATACAGTTCCAGGTTTTGAGTAGATTTTCTCCTCCACCTGCAGCTATTTCTAGAAAATTAGGTGCAGATTTATTTCTCAACCTGTCTTTTATTTCCTGGGAAAAATATATAAAAATCCCCCTCCAGTTGGAAGTTATGGAAAAACTTTACTGATGCCCTGAAAGAAGATACTTCATTGTATCCTGTGCTCTAAACCTACTTCCTAACATTCACAAAATTACTAGGTTAAATATTCATATTCTGCTAATGAATGTTTTTCAGTGTTACCATCAGGAAAAGAAGTCCCAAAAAAGCCTGCAGGATCTGAAGTACGTGCAACTTTTAGAGAATCATTTGGTCTGCCCCCCAGTGGAAAAAATACTGTTATTTCAGAAAGACCAGGTGAGCATCTTTCTAAGATAATGATGTTGATATTCAACGGTCTTATCCTGGGGATGGTTATATTTCAGTGAAAGTTATATTTCAGTGAAAGCTTATTCCCGCGGAATTATTATAGTGTATTCAGCAAAAAGAAACAAAGAGAAATTGGCACAACAGAAGATATTAGAGGAGGAAATTAAAAATTTAGAAATAGAATTACAAAATAAGCCACAGAATGACAAAATTAGAAAGGATTGGATGTTAGCAAAACATAAATTAAATATATCAGACCAGGAAGAAATGGTAAAGGGCCTAAAACTAACGAAACAAAACTTCTTTGACAAGCAAATAAACCGGGGAAGTGGTTGTCATACAGATTGAGAAAAGAGAGAGGAAAAAGCTTAATATATCAACTTGAAGAGGAAACTGGTGAATTACAACATACAATGGAAGGGAAGAAAAAGATTGCATACAAGTACTTTGAGAATCTGTATAAAGGGGAACAAGCAGATGAAAAACAAATAAAAGAATATCTGAACGGAGAAGAAACACCGTCAATAACAGAAGACATGAAAGAAATGTAAAAAATAAATAAATAACAAAACTAGAATTGAAACAGGGATCCAAAAACAGAAAAATAATAAAACGCCAGGCCCAGATGGATTTCCAGCAGAATGGTATAAAATAATAGATGAATTGAATGAATTGATAGAACCCTTGATGTTGGTGATGTATAATGAGGCACTGATGAAAGCAAAAATACCGGATTCATGGAGGGAAGCACATATTACATTAATATTTAAAGAAGGTGCAGATAAAAAACAGATTCAAAACTATAGGCCAATCTCATTGTTAAATGCCGACTATATAATATTCGCGACAATAATAGTAGAGAGATTGAAAAAACTATTAAATGACTATATACATCCAGACCAAAATGGATTTCTCCCAACAAGACAAATTAGGAATAATACCAGAATAGTAGCAAATATCTTAGAGTACTATGGGGCGCATCTAGAGAAACAAGTGGCACTTGCCTTTCTGGATGCACAGAAGGCATTTGACAATTTAAATTGGGAATTCATGATACAACAAATTAAAAATATGAAATTAGGGGACCAATTTGAAAAATTAATAGAAACGATATACTCTACCCAAAGGGCAAATATATCATTAAATGGGGAAAGTACAGAGACCTTTAAAATAATGAAAGGAGTAAGGCAGGGTTGCCCACTATCACCTCTGTTATTTATCCTGATGGTTGAAAGTATGCTTATAAGAATTAGACAAAATTCGGAGGTAAGAGGAACTAAAATTAAAAGAGAGGAGTATAAAATTCAGGCCTTTGCAGATGATTTGGTATTCATTATAGAAGATCCGCTAGAAACAGGAAATAGTGCGAGAATTAGAAAAATATGGAGATGTAGCAAGGTTAAAGATTAATAGAGAAAAGACTAAAATGATAACTAAAAATTTGAAGGAAGAACAAAATAAAGAATTAGAAAGAATAATAGGACTGCAAGTGATAAAGAAAGTTAAATATCTTGGAATATGGCTAACTGCAAAGTGCTCAACTATAAAAGAAAATAATTATACAAAATTAGTGCAACAAATAAAAATAGATCTAGAATTATGGGGGAACCTACAACTATCACTGTTAGAGAAAATAGCAGCGATAAAAATGAATGTATTACTGAGACTATTATACTTATTTCAAACAATCCCCATAAAATTAGAAAAAATTTTTTTTATTGAATTGAACAAGATTATGTTAAAATTTATATGGCAAGGGAAGAAAGCCAGGATAAAGTTGAAAGTTCTACAGGATGACAGAAGCAGAGATGGTATGGGACTTTCTGACTGGGAGCTTTATTACAAAGCAGCAGCATTAACATGAATTAGGGATTGGATAAATTTTAAAAATAAAAGAATACTAACATTAGAGGGCCACTATTTGCAAACGGGATGGCACTTTTTCCTATGGGAAGAGGGTAAAAGGAAACTAAAATACTTTCATAGACACTATATTAGAGATGCACTGATACAGTTCTGGAATAAAATTACAGAAAAATACTACATGAAAATACCAACATGGCTTTCCACTATGGAAGCCATGACACAACCCAATACACTAGATCTATCGAAAATGGTTAGATATAGTGAAATTTTAGACATCCAAGGAAATTTGAAAACAAATCAGGAATTAAAGGAGCAAAATATATAGACTGGTGGCCATACCTTCAACTACAATCGAGATACAAAAAAGATGTAAAAGAATATGGAATATATGTAGAATTACAACAAATAGATAAAATTTTAATTGGCCCGGAAAATAAATTCATAACGAAAATTTACAAATATTTATTAGAAGTAACATTAGAAGAAGAAAAAGTTAAAGGTTGCATGATAGCGTGGGCCAAAAACTTTGGACATAATATAGATCTAGTGGATTGGGAGAGAATTTGGAACACAAATTATAAACTAACACAATCAGTAGCACTCAAAGAAAATATGTATAAAATGTTTTATTGTTGGCATTTACCACCAACGAGATTGGCTAAAATGTACCCAAACATGAATCCGATCTGCTGGAAGTGTAAAAAAATACAAGGGACTTTCTATCACATATGGTGGACCTGCCCGGAAACTCAAAAATATTGGACAAAAATTTGGAAAGGGATGCAAGAAATTACAGGAGAACAAATAAAATACAAACCCGAATTCTTTCTGCTGGGAATAATCAAAGGGAAATATACAAAGAAAATTAAGTACATATTAACACATCTGCTGACCACAGCTAGAATAGCCTTTGCCCATTGCTGGAAACAAAATAATATTCCCTCGGACAAACTAGTGATACGAATTAGTGATCCAAAAAATTTTGGATTGTGCAGAGATGGACAAATTAATACTAAAATTAAAAGACAAGAGTCGGAATATTATGAAATTTGGAACAATTTGTACAAATGGCTGCAAAAGAAGAATAAAATTAATTAAGCCAAAAAACTATATATACTGATAAGGAGGCGAGCCCATGGCTTAGTGGCTAAGACTCCTGCCTAAGATATATACAGCCCGAATTCAAATCCCAGTAAGGGTATGGCTAGCTGATGAGAGCTAATTAGCTCGAAATAGATCTATACTAGTCTCCCTTTATTTATTTATCAGTACAAATATAACATTATATGTATATATATATATATGTATATATGTATATATGTATATGTATATGTATATGTATATGTATATATATATATATATATATATATATATATATATATATATATATATATATATATATATATATATATATATATATATATATATATATATATATATATATATATATATATATATTTGTTTTCGTAGATTTTCACGGGTGTAGGTATGCTGGTTTTGTTGTATTCGGGTCTTTTCCCGTGTAAGGTTGAGATTGTCTTTGCAACGTTTCGGCAGGATCTCACCTGCCATCTTCAAGCTGTGGGCTTAAAATGTGATCGGAGCTGCCGTCTTTCTGTAAGTCTTGGTGGGAGGGGATGGGGTGCTGGCTTTGTTTCAGTAAGTGGAATGATTGGTTGTGTGGTTGTATCATGATTGGTAGATTGGTGCTGATTGGTGCAGGCTGTGTGTGCATTGTTGTTTTGTATTTTAACGGCTTGGGTGGTGGGTGGTGTTCGTTTTTTGGCTAGGGCTGGTTTCCAGATGTTTGGTAGGCGGGAGGTATCATCACGTTTGTTCATGCTGTGGGGGTGTTTCTCTATTTCGATGGCTTCCATGATTATTCTCTTGTGGAGGTGTTCTGTTTTGGAGATTAACCTGGCTCCTTCAAAGTTGATTTCATGTCCTGTAGCTTTAAGGTGCTGGAAAAGGGAGGAAGTTTTTTCTTTTTTTCTTACTGCGTTCTTGTGTTCTGTGATGCGTGCATTTATCCTTCTGTTTGTTTGTCCTATGTATATTGCTGGGCAGATTTTGCATGGTATTTTGTAGACTCCTTGGTTTTCTAGTTGGATTTTGTCTTTGGGGTTTCTTAAGATGTTGGCTATTTTTTGGTCAGTGGTGAAGGCTGTCCTGATATTGTGCTTGTGGAGAATTTTGCTGATTTTATCTGTGGTGCCTTTGATATAAGGGAGGAGGGCGATGCCATTGTCCTGTTCTGTGTCTTGGTTTTTTGGGGGAGTCTCTTTTTGGATTAGGTTGGTGATTGTTTTTCTTTGGAATCCATTGGAGATTAATACATTTGTGAGTTTGTGTAATTCAGTTTTCAGGTGGTCTTTGTTGGCTAGGCATTTGGTTCTGGAGATGAGGGTCTTGGCTACAGAGTTGATCTGTGCAGGGTGGTGATGGGATTGTGCATTTAAGTAGCGGTTGGTGTGTGTTTTTTTCTGGTAGATGGTGTGTCCTAGGGAGCCATTAGGTTTTTTGTAGATTAGGACATCCAGAAAGGGAAGTTGGTTGTTTGCTTCTATTTCCATGGTGAATTGTATTTTGTGGTGTAGGCTGTTGAGATCCTAATCTACAAAAAACCTAATGGCTCCCTAGGACACACCATCTACCAGAAAAAAACATATATATTGTATTTGTGCTGATAAATAAATAAAGGGAGACTAGTATAGATCTATTTGAAGCTATTTAGCTCTCATCAGCTAGCCATACCCTTACTTGGTATTTGGGCATATCAGGGGTTGTAACACAAATACATACATTTATATATGCATTTAATTTTAACTAAGGAAAGCCCCACCAATAATATATTCTAAGCATATTAATTGTACACTTTTGAATCACAGTATTGTCTGCCTTGTTTGCCTTTAAGCTATAGCCAAATCTGCTCAATTGTCTGAAGAGCAGTTGAGTTCCAGTGCTAAGAAGCTTGGGGACCCAATCCGTCCAGCAATTGCTTTGCAGCCCCCCTACCAACCTTCCGTCAGTGGAGTCTCCTATCTAGCTGAAAGGAACAATGTCACTGGAGACAGGGATTCCCCACCACCTTTATTACCACTTAAACCTCAAGAAATGCCACCTACTGTTGTAAGTGTGATATTTGTTTTTGTTTAACTGTCATCATTCAATGCATTGTAGGTTTTCATAAGCTTGGGAGATTTGATAGAATGCTGTCCAGGTTATCCAAGAAAGAAGGGAGGCTAAGAAGTGTGTAATAGAAATAAAATAAACAAATCCTTCCTGGCCTTTCCTATTCATCAGAAAATCTGGACTGGGAATCTAGTAATCAAGTCTTGGACACACAAAATAGTGTGTGTGTGTGTGTGTGTGGGGAGTCTCAGCCTTCCCCAATTCAGTGCCCTCAAGTTGGAATTGTAATTTTACTTTACTTTATTGATATATCAAATTTAGAGACCACCTATCTCACTCACAGAGTGGCTCTGGGTGATTCCCAATTACTGGAATTTTTAATTAGGTTTATCTATTAAATTTATATGCCTGCCATCTCCCTCTCAAGCGACTGAATCGAATTCAGTTCCAATAAACACTTGCTAGGTAGGAATGTGCCAAGGATGCCAGCTAACTAGAGACCATGAGACTTGAATGCCAACATGTTTGGAAATTGAGAAAATCTACCACATCTTGTTGAATGAAAAGAGTGGGAGCATATTTTTGAAATATATGTTGACATGATAGGGGATGGGAAAAGACGTAGGGAAAAGGAATAAGTGAAATTTTGTCTGAAGTTAGTACAGTTTTTCTATGGTTGGAATATCTGTTTCAGTCAAAATTTGCCGTTGATTTTAGCTTTTGAGATGAGAAATGGCAGAACTGAATTGTATAAGCTTTTATTTGTAGTTTATTTTGCAATTTAAATTTTAAAACAGCAATTGGAATAGCACTTAGACGTACCTATCATGTCATAATGCTTTATTGCCCTCGCTAAGCGGTTTATAGAACCAGCATATCACCCCAGCAATCTGGGTCCTGATTTTACCAACCTCAGAAGGATGGAAGACTAAGTCAACCTTGAACTGGTCAGGATTGAACTCCTGGCTATAGGCAAAGTTAGCCTGCAATACTGCATTCTTTCTAACCACTGCGCCACCAGGGCTCTATGTTCCAGGCTCATTAAGATGAATGCCTCTTTCAGCCTACTTGTCTTGATCATTTTATTATGTCTTTTCATTTGTGTTGCATTCTCTTTTATAGCTTGCAGAACCTCCTGAGCGTGAATGGTCTGTTTTTTCAGATGGCATCCATTCTTTTCCAGACGCTACTTCTTGTAAGGATTTCCATTTAAAGTGTTTGCTCTAACCTTTTCTCAAAGTCAGATTCTTTGCTACTCTGAATTGCTATTGATTTCTAGCATGGGAATGGGTTTATAAGAATTCAATGCTTCTGGAATTTTTTAAGCGAGTTCTATTTTGTTTGTCAGGATTTTAAGTGAGGAGGGAAAACTTGTGGCCTTCTAGTTGTATCCAGCTGGATACTTCTTTCTTTTATCACTGACAATTGGTCATGCTGCTTGTGGCAATAGCCATTAGCATCCAACAGGTTTCCATTCTTGGGACAAGGGGACATGTGTGGTTATGTTTCTTCAAGTTTAAGCGAACTACAGATTTTGTAGAGATCTAGCAAGAATAGATCTTAATTTCCTACACAAAACATGACCATCTCAAATCTTGAGAATGACAGTATAATGTTCCTAGGGCTAAATTTTGTTATGTCACTTGAATAAGTTATAATGGGTGAATTCATACATAATGACAAGCCATAATGAGTGAGTTAACAGATCCTTGCTCAAAAACCCTCAGGTGCATAATATGGTATGGCAGCCAGGACATAGTCTAAGGGAGCCCTGTGCCACAATGGCAACAATAAAGTAAACGGAACGTTGGCAGAAGCATGCAGTTATTTTTAGTTGTGCTAATTCCTCAATTATTTTTCTGCTAACATTTTTGCAAACAATGTTGCTCGTTGGACATTAGCAGTACTGTATTTATAATTGGAGAAACACTTTAGAAATCTGGTTAGCAATCAGATAAACAGAAAACAGATCTTGTCTTGGACATCTGGATTAGATTTATAAGTAAAACTTTTGTTACCAATCATTTTGATCAACAACAGCTTATAAAAGGTTTCAAGTCTTTCCTCACACTCTTGGAATTTATTGCTTTAAAAGAAGACACACAAATCCATAATTGAATAAATACATTGAGATAACTTCATAATGTGAATCTTATTGTCCCTTGCAGTGAGATATTTACCATAATTTTCTGAAAGGAAGAGAACTCGAAATTCCGATCCCAAAAAAGGAAAAGGAGAAAACAGTAAATAAATACAGTCAAGAATTCTGGGCAATGCCTAGCTTCCTTACCCAAATCTCTCAGACTTACCAATTTCAGTTGAAAACAATAGCGCCAGTGTCATTTTAATACATCAAGCTACAGGCAAAAGGAAATCTTTAAGTATTTGCCCTTTTCTCAAATCTGTCTTCTCAATGGAAGGGTTGGATTTTTGGGGCATCACCTTTTATGCAATCTATCTAATAAGGGAATGTTTAGTGTTTAATGAGCTATATCTATATTTCTTATGTAATTTATACAATTAATTTCTTTGGACTTCTGCTCAGATTTTCCAACAGACCCATCAGGAACAGGAGTTGGTGTAACTGGTGAATCAGTGCTACAAGTCAGCTCACATGATTCAGAAAAGGTAACACATTGTTTAGTTGGCTATATATGTATTTGTTCTGTGTTCACGATAATCATCAATATCTTCCAGGTTTCCATTGTAACCAAAACAAACTTCACATCTTACAAATCTAAAATTCTAATGGGAATCTTGAGAAAGAAGGGAGGATGAGACATAAGAATTCAAAGATATGTCCAGTGCGTGGGTTTAAAGCTCGAGAGAAGATGAAGAATAAGGGTTGGGCACAGAATTTGTCAGAATAGGTTCATCCATAAAGACGAATGTGGACATACAAGATACAGCATTGTGTCAGTGTTCTAGGACAGTGGCTCCCAACCATTTGGAGGGTCCAGAGCCAGGTTAAGTGGACAGCGATTTGGGAGGGGTGTGGTTTCACATGCTGCCTTGGATCTGGCACTTTTGCAAATGGGGCTTCAGTCGCTTATGTGGCCTGGTTCTTGGCAGGCCGTGACTTAGTGCCAGGCCATGGTCCAAGGGTTGGCGACTCCTGTTCTGGTACAATATATCAGACTCATAGGAACGAAAGCTTGAATATCCAAGCCGTTTAATAAAGCAGGAGACCTTTAAAAGGCTACGTACTGAGGGAGAAGTGAGGATCATAGATGAGGGATATATTGAGATACAGTGTGGAGTTGATGACAGTCTATGGGGAAGGCTAGCAGTAAGGAGGAGCTTAAAGTCGATCTAGCAATGAGCAGAAAACTAGTCTAAGGATTTTATGTTCCTTTTGTATCTATTAGGGATTTTGTTTGCAAAAACAAGACATTTATCATTTTTCTAAATGAGGTTAACTATGATTTAATGCTAATATGTCAAACCCTAACTTCCAGTAATACTTCAAATGCAAATTAATATTGACAATACTGCAAATGATGATTGATGCTATTGATTGGGATATCTTCATTATGATGGTTCTCAGATACGACCAACTAGAATGTTATCACCTAGCTTAAACATATACTTTTTATGTACCGTATTTTTCAGAGATTAAGACGCACCAAGATCTTGAAGAGGCAAATTAAAAAAAAACCTTTTTGCACTCTGCAGACCTCCCAAAAACGGGCCCGTTTTTTGTCAAAAAGAAGGGCATGCGTAGCCTGTAGGAGGCTTGTAGAATGCTCCTGGGGGCTGGGAGGGGGGGGGCAATAATGAGCAACAAACAGCTTGTTTTTTTGCTCATTTCTGCCCTCCCCAGCCCCCAGGAGAACTCTGGAAGCCTCCTAAAGGCTATGCATGGCCATTTTTGCAAAGGGGGCGGGGTTTCAGGAGACCAAAAATGCTGTATTCAGTTTATAAGACCAGATTTTCAGCCTCTTTTTTGAGGGAAAAAGGTGCATCTTATACTCCGAAAAATACGGTATATGTATTCAGAGGTCATGTAATATCTCTATAACTGAAAACTCTTTTTAGAGAAGCATACATAAAAACAATTCCCATTATGAAAATTCTATGATTTATGATTCTAAAAAGCTTATGTCTGTTTTCACTTCGATCTGGGAATATTGAGATTTTGAAAGACTGCATTTCCCTTTCTTTTTTTCTTCCCCTTAAGGAGCATTTAATGTACGAATGATTGATGTAAATGTTTTCAAACTCTAGATGCCTTTTTGGCTTGGCAATCCTGCTGTAAATATTGTTGTTTAAAAAGGTTGCTGACACCTATTTTTCTGTATCATCATAATAATTCTATTTGGCAATCCTTCTTTATGCAGTCTGATCTCTATTACTTTAACACCGGTTTAATCTCTTGAATTTGTCCTGAGCTGTTTGAATGGAAGTTTTTTTCCCTTCCACCCTTCTAAAAGGAAATAGACGAGAGTTCGCGGTGCATATCGATTCAGAGTTGCAAGGAGAATGGATTACCTCAGTTCACCTCTATACAAACCACAAGGCCCAAACAAAGGAATCTATTTATTGGGAAAAGGTATGCATTTCTTTCACCCAAAATGGGACTTGGGGTTGCTCTTCAGAATAATCTTGTCCTCCAAGTCCATACATACTGCCACTAAACTGGGACTTTTAACCTGTACTGTTCTACAGGTCATTCAGTCTATTGTCTAAAGATGATGGGAGTTGTAGTACAGTGTCAATTAGAGTAGTGTTCCTTTAACTGTGGTCTGTGGAATACTAGTGTTCCCTGAATCAGTATGAGGTGTTCAGTAAGAAAAGTCATGCTACCTTTCTGGTGAAGCAGGGAAAGTATGTTGCAGTCTCTTGTCAGTTAAAATAATGGCCCCCAAGCTTTTGGGCACCAGGGACCGCTTCCATGGCCCAGAAGGGGCATGGTTTTGCCTACTGCCTGCATCCCTCAAATGGGGCTTCGTTTGTTTCCACGGCCCAGTTTCTGGCATGCCACGACCTGGCGCCGGTCCTCAAACCACCAGGAGTTGGGGACTCCTGAGTTACAGAATTTCCACTGACGGGATCGAGGAAGAGAGCCTTCTCTGCCATTGCCCCCGCCCTTTGGAATATTGTCCCCCAGAAGTGAGGTTGGCTCCCATTCTCGTGGTCTTTTGAAATAATTTGAAGGTCTGGCTGTGCCGAGTTGTATGCATGCAATATTGAGGTTGGTTAGCGCCTTGACGCCCCCCCCCTTTAATGATTGTTTTAACTGCTTTCTTTTACTGAAACACCATTTTTACGTGGTTTTTATGTTTCTATGTTTTTAATTGTGCACCGTGTAGAGTCACTTTGTGACTGAAATGGGAAGCCTCTATATTTGATGAATAAAATAAAAATAGAATAAATCCTTTTGCGGAAAGTAATTTTTCAGAAGTGGGTTACAGCCAAGTATAAATGATTGAACGGGGCGTAATGCTACACTGGCTCTAAAACGTTCTTGAACACATGATCCAATTAAGTTGTTTAATCAATGCATTAATGTAAAGAGCAATAATGTTGTTATTAAGAGAGGTTTTATTTACTCGTTCATTTAGTTTAGAGGCTGTTGAAGAACAGTTAAAAGAAGAAAGAGAGCTTAAGCATCTAGAAGACAAAATTCTAAATAACAATGTTCTTGGGGGAGATTATGTTCATGTTCTTTGAATTTCTCTCCTCTTTCTCTTTTTCTACCTACCCATCTTCCTATTTGCTTCTTGAAAACAGGATTTACACGCTTAAGATGATCCCATTTGTACAGTATTACACTTTCAGTGTTCACTCTCTGTCTTTGTTATTTTATCATGTTTTACTCTGATTCCCCAGCCAGAAAGAACGTCCTGCTCCGGCAGACTCTTTTATAGAAGACTCTCTTCCCCATAGGCGTGCAAAGAAAAAACTCTCTGAAATGTCAGAGAAACTGTCCCGCAGGCTGAATGAACTGGATGCGGTAAGTTAATGCCAACAATTCTTGGGATTGTGCTAACCAAGCAAGCAACATGACTGAAGCTAAGCAGATAGAGATGAGCCAATTTAGGATCCTGCAATCATACTCTTAAGCTTTGTTAAATCCTAAAGTACAAGCAAGTAAATGTAAAGTATTCTTGACAAGAAGAACTTTCATTTCACCTCAGTCTGACTCTGGATCTGTCCTCCTTCAATTGATGGCCCGGGTTCCCTGGGTTTGCTGCTGTGGGTGCCTTTAACCCAAGGCTGACTAGCCCATTGGCTCCTGCTTTGTTTGGAAGGCGGGGTGGGGGAAATGTCTATTGAAACAGGTCATCTGAAATTACACCTCAAAATATGTCATATGTTTTGTTTTGTTTTTCTTGGATCGGACTGCAAATTGATATGAAGCTTAGCCTGTTTTGGGATTCATGGTTAGCAGAGGGACCTGATCTTCATACTTTTAAGCTTGAGTTCACATTTCTAAACAATTTTCTGCAAAAGAAAAAAAAAAAAACACCTGCCTGTGAAAATTGGAACAACAAAGAATGGACTTAATAAACCTTGGATACTAGTTTCCTGAAAGGATTTTTCACTCTAGGAAGCATAAATACCCACAACCTTTTGCTGTGGTCTTTAATAGTGCAATAGAGTAATAGTACTATTAAGGGTTCTTTAATGGTACCCCTTGGCATCACAGAGTTCTACCAGCCGTTCCTTTGCCTGTGCAGATTTGATCTACAGCTGGTGTCATAAAAGTGGTGACGTAGAGTGTTTGAAGTAAATATTAGACTTTGTATACTTTATTTTGTTTTCGTAATTAAAAGCAAATGTTTTGTATGTAAAATCATGGAAGATTAATTTGAAATCAACTCTGAATAGATAAAGCATTAAAAAAAACAATTACAGATGTTAAAGCATGCTTTGGGTGAACAAAGCCAAGGCGAGTTGTCGGCTGACGAGGATACCCTTTCTCAGCACAGTGACAGCATCATGGACTATCGCCAAATCAAACAACAATCAGGTAATATTCTGAAATTCATGAATGAACGAATTGCATTGTTCTATGTTGGGGATATATTATTCCCATCAGGAATTGAAAATACCTGCCTTTCATTTAGCATCTTTCCTTGGCTTGATCCCCTCCTTAACTATCAGGGCTACAACTTGCATAATTCCTGTTGACCGTGTTATCTAGGACTTCTGAGAATTGGCATTGTAACATCTTCTAGAAAGTGCTAGATTGAAGAAATTTCTCTGTATAGTAGATGTCACAACAGCTAAACTGAAGGGTTTGAGTACTGTTGGGCTAACTCAAAAGTTTAAAAACAATAACTTTACAAAGAGTCTGAATCTAATTGTTAAATATATTTTAAAAATGTGTCTCTGATTGTCTGTGAAGATTCTCAGTCATCCAGGCCGTAGTTATCTCTCAAAGGTACTTTTTTCTAAATATGTATCTTATTGAATGTAATACAGGGCAGCCCATATTGCAGGGGTGGCGAACAAGTTCGACAAAAAGAGCCAAAATTTTAAACTGTGAGAGTCAGAGAGCCACACCACGCAGTGACCTGCCAAAACAGACAAACACTCACACAAAAGCATATAATTTTAACAATAATATATTAAACACATAATATAACATGCTCAGTGAGGTGTTTTTTGTTATAAATTTTTATAAACCCATTAGAGCTGCTGTATAACTTTTAAATCCATAAATAAGTGGAACTTGTTGGAGTGATGGGATGATAATGTCTAACTAGTAACTAATTTTAAAAGTGAACTTAAAAATGCAGTCTGTCATTTTCCAAATGAATTGTTTTCAGATGTTCTTTGTTTCGCATAGAAGAGGCATCTTTCAGCATATATGTATTCATTCTAATCTTATAAAGATGTTGATTTCTTTAAAGCAAGAATTTGTTTTTAGAAAGGATTGATCTTTGATCAGCTTCCACTTCATTTTAACTTAAGACTTCATCTTAACTTAACACGCGGCTCGCGGCCAAAATGAATGAGGCTCTTTGCTTCTTACCATTATTTAGTATACTGTGGCTCGGATCGCGCGCTAAACCCGGAAGTACGGTCGACGCGACGACGCTTGCCTGCGCTCCACCAGCTCGGCTGGGAACGGAAGCCGAGCTGGTGGAGCGCAGGCAAGCGTCGTCGCGGCGACCGTACTTCCGGGTTTAGCGCGCGATCCGAGCCACAGTATACTAAATAATGGTAAGAAGCAAAGAGCCTCATTTATTTTGGCCGCGAGCCACATGCGGCTCGCGAGCCGCGTGTTCGCCACCCCTGCCATATTGGATCCCAAAGACATGATAGGGCAAACTTTAGAAACAGAGCTTCTGAAATTTATTGAAAGGGCCTTCATGATCCTTTGTTTAAAAAAAAACTTACTGTATTTTTGGAGTATAAGACGCACTTTTTTCCCTCAAAAAAGAGACTGAAAATCTGGGTGCGTCTTATACACTGAATACAGTATTTTTTTGCCTCCTGAAACCCCTCCTCCTTCACCAAAATGGCTGTGCAGAGCCTGTAGGAAGCTTATAGAGTGCTCCTGGGGGCTGGGGAGGGCAAAAATGAGCAAAAAACAGGCCGTTTCCCCCCCCCCAGCCCCCAGGAGCACTCTATAAGCCTCCTAAAGGCTATGCATCCCCTTTTTTTAGACAAAAAACGGCCCGTTTCTTGCTTGTTTTTGCCCCCCCCCCAGCTCCCAGGAGCACTCTACAAGCCGCCTAAAGGTTATTCATGCCCTTTTTTTTGACAAAAAAATGGCCCATTTTCATGAAAAACGGGCTGTTTTGGGGAGGTCTGCAGAAACTTTTTTTTTTAAAAAAATTGCCTCTTCAAAATCTTGGTGCGTCTTATACTCCGAAAAATATGGTAATTGTGGTAGACCTATCTAAAGTTTGTTTCTTTCATAGATAGTCGTCATCCAAGGAAAGCACCCAACAGGCGACGGTCATTTTCTGCTTCCCCGCCACCATCCAATTATCAACCATCACATGTATCAGATAGTCCTCCCCAGAAAGATGCCGAAGAGCCAGCGCGAAGAGTGCGAATACGTTGGCAAAATGAACAGGATCAAAAGAAGTTAAGAGCAAAGGTAATGGCAGCAGGAATGGAAATGCGGGCAACTAAATAATGCCTTAATGAGTGAATGTATTAATAGATGCCCTCAGCGTACATGGAACCTTAGCAGAGCCAATATCCCAAAGGGGTTTTTGCAGGAGGCAACTGGATTTCCTTGTTGTTGTTTTTTCTTTGAAGATGTTTTGCTTTTTCAGCTCTGATTGGATGGTGGGGAATGGAAGGATTTGTATTCCTTGCAGATAGCTGGTCATTTGCATCCTTTTAGAGGGTCATTGAAGCACTTGGAGGTTTATCTGTGTCCTCAGGATCAGCTGAGTGGTGCAAATGGTTCCTGTAGTCTACAATTTTTCCTCTGGAAATCTACTCTTACTCCCACACCATTCAAAGAGTGTCAATCCCAAATTGTATTGCTAAAAGTCTGTAGGGATTCTCAGTCATCCAGGTCATGATTATCCCAAAGGTCCTTTTTCTGGAGGCAACTTGTCCAGTTGCCTGCTGAAAAAGCAGCTTTTGGACAACGATGACCTGGATGACTACAGACATTTAGTGGTCAATAGAACATGGGTGAAAAGAACTGCTTTCCCACTTCAGAGGTTTTATATCATTCCCAAAAGAAAAGAGAAAACATTCTGAGTGTGACAGTATGCGCATGTACTTCCTAATGGGTGGGATGGTAGCATTGTATGTTGGCTTGCTAGATGATCTTTAGAATATCTGAGACTGAAACAATGTTGATATAATGATTGTAATGTGTGGTAGAAAGAGAAAAATAATAAAAAATCTACTGCAAAAAAAAAAAAGAATATCTGAGACTGTATAGAATAGCATGCACTTGCTTGGGGTAAAACTGGCCTGCTTATGACATAGTGGCCAAAATGTTCTGAAGCTGACCAGTATTGTCCTTGCTGTTGGGAGGGAATGTTACATGGGGCACAGATACAGTTAAAGCTAGTTTATCACGTTAAAAATATCTGATTGACCAAAGCCATGGGGGTTGGCTGAGGTCAATACTCTACTGATGACTGTGGCCACTACAACTTGTCTGGATGAATGAAGGTGATAACAGAAAAAATAGAAACATTGCACATTTGAAAAATTAAGAATGGAGAAAGATGTACAGGATTGGAATGTAAATGGCCCAATCTTGTGTTATGGCATCAAGAAGTCATACAGAGAAGTCAAAGTATAAAATTGACTAGGCTGAAAAATATCCTGGGAAGTATGAATTTGTGTCGTCTCGATTGTTGTGAACGGGCATGAGAAAAAGGTTATTGTTCAGTGAATGATGATAGTAGGTAGAAGAACCAGAAATAAGTTTGGGGAAAATTGTGGAGTGTTCTAAATGGAAACGATCCCAAGATTTTATTAGGTGGCACGAATAGATACGTTGGAATGAGACAAAAGAGTACATAAAAAGTGATCATGCCACTTGGAGGCACAGCTATGAATGAAACTGATCACATTCGTTCGTCGTCAACACTGGAAGTTTTTAAGAAGATGTTGGATAGCCATTTGTCTGAAGCGGTGTAGGGTTTCCTGCCTAGGCAGGGGGTTGGACTAGAAGACCTCCAAGGTCCCTTCCAACTCTGATATTGTATTGTATTGTTGTAGAAAAATGGCATTTTGTTTCAACAATGTGGTTTCAGTGTAAGTCTCCACACAGGCACCTGGAAAGGGCATCAATCCAAAAGCATGTTTAATTGGATTATTCTAGATGAAAGGCTGAAAGAATTACTGAAAGATACAAAGGTGATTAGAGATTCTTAATATAGACTAGACACTTTTGGAAAGGCCAGTGGAGAAATTTGGGTAAAAACCAGACATGAAGGAAAAGAAAAGTGACAGAATTAAAGCATAGGCAGAATGACCTCAGGAAGCGAAAGTGCAAGTCCTCTTGTTTGTTTTATTGAATGAATCTCTAGGAGTCCCTATCTGAGGCTCAGGAGTCTGCCTGTTGAGGGCTAATCTCCTCACTGAGATTGATTACATTCACTTGACAAAACAACAACAACAACAACAACCCTATTCTGACTGACAGCTGCCCAGAGATTCCACAAACTGCAAAATGGGCAGCATATAAATGTAATAAATAAAAAATAATACATAACTACCGTGTTTTGACCTCCAAAATAAGCACTTGGCCTTATTTTCGGGGAGGTCTTATTATTTTTGAGGTGCAAGAGGTGGCAAGCGTGATCACCTTATGGCTGCTACTGTATTGCAATATTTTCGGGGAGGGCTTAGTTTGGGGGGGGGAGGGCTTATTTTAGCACATGTGCTCAAAAGTCCAATTGGGCTTATTATCCAGGGAAGTCTTATTTTCAGGTAAACAGGGTAGGATATCTCTGTTCATAGTAGGATATTGGTTCTTATAACTCCAAACTTGGTTTGGAAATTTATCTGGGCAGCATTTTTTTTTATTGTAGATCCATATCCACGTATTTCAAATTTATATCTTCTCCTACCTTTTAAATTTAGACAGGTGGAAACAGTGAAGGGGTAGCCTTAATATTGGTGAACTTTTTCTTGGATCTTTTAAAATTTATTTAGGTTTTTTTAAAAATAGAGGGAGCTTATCTTATTATCTGACTCTGAAACTTGCAGACGTTAATTGCTCTTTCAGTACGTTAATTGAGTTTTTTGTTCTAGAACTGCAGCTGGACAACTGAATCTGAATATGTTAAGTTTCAATAGCCTAGAACCCACATTAAATGGAACTCCTGATTTCTTAAAACTTTAGTTTGCAAACTGCTGTTAGAATGATCAAAAGGCATGTTTCATCAATGAATAACTTCTTACAGACAACAATGGGACTTTATTATGTCTTCTAGCATCTGAGTAAAGCTTATGACGAAGACCTAAGAGCATACGAAGCTAGTGAAAGTCTGGAACTTGCAAAGATAAAAGCAAAGGCTCAGGAAATGGTAAGGTGCAGAAGAAATATGAGGATAGTTCTGTGCATTTCTTTTTAACTCTCAGTATGGTTTGGAACATTAATATTTGAAGGGCAGCTTTTGCACTGCAGGTCAACTCTCATATATTTAAATTTTGATGAGGGTTTTCTCCCCACCAAATTTACTGGAGCAGCACTTTAAATACAGGTTGTCCTCAATTTACAACCGTTTGCTTAGTGACAGTTTGAAGTTACAAGGGCGCTGAAAAACAAGTGACTTACAATCAGTCGTCGGACTTAGAGCCATCGTAGCACCCCGATGTTCAGAAGTCAGGTGCTTGGCAATTGGCATTTATTTAGGATGCTTGCAGCATGCCGGGGCCATGCGGTCTCCATTTGCAACCTTCCCCTCTAGCTTCCAACACGGAAAAGTCAATGGGGAAAGTTGGATTTGTTTAACAACACCATGGCTCACTTAACAACAGTGGTGATTGACTTAACAACCATGGCAAAAAAGGTCATAAAATCAGATGCACCTCACTTAACAACTGCCTTGCATAGTAACAGAAATTCTGTTCCTGGTTGTGCTCTTAAGTTGAAGACTACCTGCAGTGGCCACTTTTTGTTGAGGGCTACCTGTAATAGGTTACCTCTGTGATCAGAGTCAGAGAAACCGTCGCTTTTAGAATGTAGCTGGAGACTTAGTATTATTTTCTGAGGTAAAAATGCCACTTGGACAAGTTACCAGTTAGCTGATTTAGTATGGAAATGATTCACTGTTCATTTAATAGATAGAAAGATATCACAGATATGATGACAATATAGATCTTTTTTAAAGTTGTATGTTTGGATTGAGGAAGATTGAGGAAGCAAGATGGCGAACTCTCCCCTTCAGTGTGTGTCCAAGGGAAGCTGTTCTGGAAAACTCTGAGAGGAAACCAAAACAGTTGTCCTGTGTGAAGTGGAAGATGTTGACCTCTTTGGGTCCAAACCAGATATTTGAAGATGGGAGAATAAGATGTTCTGTCCCTGGGGAGGCCAAGATGTGCTTTTGGTTTGTGTGAAAAGAGGCCTTTCTGCCTTTTAGGATTATATTTTAAGGCTTTCATCTTAAAAGACACGTAGTTATATTCACCAGCCATTGGAGAGCTTAAATGTCTGATGTACGGAAAATCACCAGCCTCTGCACTATGGGTTTGCCTCTTTCTGTACGAATCGTGTGCTCTGATTAGGATCTGCCTGCACTAGGATAACGAATGATCCAGTAACCATTTGTTCTGTGTGTGTGTTTGCATCCAGGAACAAAAGTACAAAGAGAACGTACTTAAAGGAACTCCAAGAATTTCACATGCAGCAAAGATTTATTCTCGAAAAAATATACCTCGGCATTCCAAACTCAACCAGAGGATTTCAAGAGGAGGGTTTGCGAAGCCAAAAAAAGCAGCTCCAAGTAAGAATTGAAGCCTTCTTGGTAGAGAGCCTAGCAGCCTCTGAAAGCATGTTCTTTCAGTGCATGGGCCAAGATCACTGGCATTTTAGTAGCATATACGTAGCTGTGAAAAAACATTTTTTTCTGATTGCCTCCACATGTCTTAAACCTGGGCAAGGGGAGAAGAGAATTTAGGGAGCCTTTTATTCAGCAATTTCTTCCAAGGTCATGAGGAAGGCTGGGCTTCCATGGCTGCTATTCTTTATTCGTCCTCTTTAAGTCTGACACCTGATTGGCATATCACTTACAAATCAGTGCTTCTCTGAGCAGAGCATGCCAGCAACCTTTCCTTCCTTTTCTTTTCCTTTTCCTTCCTCACCTCCCGTCCCTTTGACCCAGATAAAAAAGTAACCATGAATGCTGTCAAGCTATATCTAATTATGTGTGGGTAATTCAAGAAGAAGTGTAGCCAAAACATTTCAAGCTTAAAAATAATCTATTCTACCTCCTTTGCTTTCAAAATGTGTCGATAACAATTCTTTCCTCAATGCTTTACTCTCAACCAGTGTGTGAAGTGCAAAAAAACCCTCCATTCTGAGTAACTTCAGATTTGTTCGTCGGTATATAATATTGTTTAGTAATATGTTATGACAGCTGTTAAACTGAAACTGCTGTGCTTTTTTTGAGATAGGCTAAGAGCAGGGAATATTAACAATGACCATACTAATTTAATATTTCTATGTGTTTGTGATGTTTAACTGATGGAGCGAATCTATAGATGAGAGAGTCTAAGATAAAGCAGCTGGCCTATCCACCACTTAGAAAAGTCACATTTCTTTTTTCAAGCATTGATTTCTTCCAGACAAATATCACAAAAAACGTTTGTTCAAACACAGTCAAGTATCTCATCTGGAGTTGTGGTTTCGAAGAAGAATAATCTGCATCCGTAAGAATTACATAAGTGCAGTAAAAATCATGAGATATTAGATAGAGTTTTCCAAAGTCAGTTCACAGAATTAAGCATAATTAATGCCCTGAATTTCAACACCAACCTGGCATGTTTGGCTGTTGGGTTTACAAACCGAATCATATATAAGCCATGGTTTATACCAAGCAAACTGCTTTTTTACAGATATCGTTAAGTGTGATGTGGAAACAAATTCATGGTTTGTGCCTTTCAGCTGGCCTTCAATTCTGAACAGCTTGTCCTTTGTCAGTTTTATTGGGCTCAATAATATCCCCTTAGCCTGAGAGGTTCCTAAAATTATTTTTCTTGGTTCAGGATTAGAAGGTCTTTTTGAATCCAACTATATACTGTTTGGGGGAAATATGGGCATAAATTCACCAGGAGTAGCTATTTCTCATTAGAAATGAGACTGGTGAAGCAAGGATAACTCTCAGCTGCTATATTCCCCCCCAGGTAGGGTACAATTGTAATGATAGAACTGGCCAATATCGTTCTTGAAAAGAGCTAGAACAGAATATAAAAACTTTTTAAAAAGAAAAATAATTTAGGAGATGCTAATTTCTCCTAAATGGACTCAGTTATAGTGCTGATGGTTTCCTTAGTGAAAGACTTGAAAGATCAAGTTAGAAGCAGAGCATCATGGAGAAAATCTACGTGGTCGCTAAGATTCAACATGACTTGATGGCACATGATAATTTCTCTGTTCTCGAAACATGTCTTATGTGATAAATATACGAGCCAGTTAGGTCTAGTGCAAGGATGTCCAACCTTGGCCACTTTAAGACCTGTGGATAAGTATTGGATAATACTGGTCTAATGGTTAAGGTTGGAAAACGGGAGAGTGTGAGCTCTAGTTCCAGCTTAGCCGTGAAAGCTGGCTGGGCCAGTACCTCTCTCTCAGCCCACCTCACCTGACAGGGTGGTGGTGTTTGTGGGGAAAATAAGGGAGGAAGCTGTGTTGGCTATGTTCACCACCAAGGTAGAATACAAATAAATAATATTTTTCCATCCCTTTTTAATCTAGTTATAGCTCCTACCCCAATGTAAGTAGTTCTGTTTAAATGTGTTCATACACAATCTACAGTTTATAAGTAAGAATGTTAAATCAAGTAACGTGACGTGCAGTACCATGACCGTTAATTAAGTATAAAACAGTAAGCTTAGTCCAGCTTTCCCTAATCATGGCGGCTCCATGATTGGGGAGGGGAGCTGTTTTTAATGGCAGCTCAAAGCATAAGGCCAGTGGTGGGCTGCTGGGGGTTTGCACGGGTTCAGGCGATCCTCTACCTAGGATTCTGCCCAGTTTGGCGAATCCCCAAATGCCACCCCTGACTGGCTCCTCCCGCCCCGCCCAGGAGTCTCCACGCAGCCCGTTCATCATGCAAGGTAAGTGCAGGGCCCGCACAGAAGCTCGGGGAGGGCGAAAAACGGGCCTACCGGAAGTCTGGAAACAAGCCTGTTTCCAGCCTCTGGAGCCCAGGGGAATCCGTTTTCGCTCTCCTGGAGTCTTGAGAAAAGCCTCTGGAGTTTGGGGAGGGCAAAAACTGGGCCTACCAGAAGTCCGGAAACAGGCTGTTTCTGGGCTCCGGAGCCCAGGGAAAGCAGTTTTTGCCCTCCCGGAGGCTCGAAGAAAGCCTCTGGAGCCTGGAAGAGCAAAAAAGTCTCCCCCCTGTGGTGCAGGAGGCTGACTAGGCCATGCCCGCCGTGGCCACACCCACCCAGCAAAGGGGCAGCGAACCCGTTGCTGGAACTTTTGAAGCCCCCTCTTCCCCTGTTCATTGCTTAGGTCTGTCTCTTTTTTTTTTCAGTGAAAGTCAAAGAGAACGATCTCTTGCCTCTGCTCCTCGAAGAGTTTCCTCACATGAACATTTCTCATCCAACAATGAACAAGATGTGGCAGCAGCAGCTCTCCCAAATTGAGCAACTCAAACCTCCCAGAGAGAGGAACCAGTGGAAACTACAAAATGAAGTGAGTTATCTGCAGGCTCAGGAGATTCACAGCCTTTCAAAAACAAGGCAGAAAAACATGCCGGCCATGGCTAAAAGATACAAATGCGGGATGAAAGTCCCACACTTTAACCAGGACTACAAATGTGTAAAACAGGTTTAGTGACTCTTCAAAGTTACAATGGCACTGAAAAAAGTGAATTGTGGCCGTTTTAAAATTCTTAATGAACATTGCAGCATCGCCATGGTCACGTGATCAGGCCCTTGGCAACCGACTCATATTTGCAGTGTCACACGGTCATTTGATCCCCTTTTGTAATCTCCCGACAAGCAAAGCCAATGGGGAAGTTAGATTCAATTAACAACCGTGTTACCAACTTACCAGTTGCAGTGATTCACTTAACAACAGTGTGAAGAAAGATCCAAAAATGGAACAACGCTCACTTAACTATTGTCTTGTTTAGCAACATAAATTTTGGGCTCCAATTTTGGTCGTATGTTGAAGACTGCTTGTACTGATGGTGCTCCTCATTTTTAATTTTTTTGGGGGGGTGGGGGCACGTTATTAAAGGCAATGAATTGACCAGTATGTTTACTCTAAAGAGGGTCTGAGACTTTTCATTCAACCAGAGCTTTATTCTTATGGGCTGATGTCACTCGATCACTTTGTGACACTGAAAAAGGAAGGAAATGCGGGAGCAGTAATGGAGAAAATGGATTACAAATCCTGATGAAAGCACAGGGAGTAGTTGAAAGAGGAAAGTGGGGAGAAATAAGAGTGGGTTGTTGTGTGGGAAATAGGAGGAGGAAGAAGTGAGGTGTGTCGGTTCCAAGTAACACCCCCCCAACAAAAGAAGACTCCAAAAGTTCAGTTTTATTAGAGATGTCCTATTGGCACATCTGGGAAAACCTGAATCTGAAAGCTACCGAGTTTTCCCCACCCAAATGAAAATCCCTTGCCCAGCACCCACATGTCCATCATATGGCCTAATCAGGCACCGTCCCAACTGGAGATGCCTCCCAGTCATACCCCTCCAGGTGCAGGGCAAGATGTCCTTGACTCTCTGAGAAAGGAATGTTGTTATGACTATATATCTCCCATGCTCCATATAATCCCCCTTCCCATTTTCCCATAGCATTGACTGTGGAAGGCCTGGAGGCCCAATGCAAAAAGATGGTTTCCAGGCCTGACAGTGTGTTTGCCACCTTGAGTTACTTATACTACATAATAAGGGTGGGATAAAAATCAAATACATAAAACACATCTGCCTTCAAATGTGAGTTCAGGCTTTCTGTGAGTAAACCATGATGATTGGGGATGTCGGAAGTTGTAGTCCAGGCTGGCATAGAAACTATTCAGTAGGTATCTCTGGAAGAGAGTAGATCAAGGTGGAGAAATCTTTCTTGAGAGCTGCTAAATTGGTTAATATGCAGAGGCTAAGTGATAAGTGAATGAAAAAATAATGATTTAAAAGAAACCTGTGGGGTCCTTGGTGCTCTCTGAGCTTGATTGTTTTCTTGCAACCACTTCATTACCCAGCTAGGTAATATCATCAGTGCTACATGAATGAAATCTGTGAACTTCTTTCAGGTACTGGAAACACTGAAGAAGCACAATCTACTTGTGGATCTTCTTAAGAGAGAGCAGGCTCACAGCAGGAGATTGGTATATGTGGAAACGAACTAATGTATCGATGATAATTTAATTTTTAAATGTATTTGTTGGCAAGGCTTCGGAGGAGAAAATAGAAGTCCAAGAATAGAACGGTATAATCATATAAAATCTATAGCTCATCAAAACTGAATTCCTTCTAACAATATATTAGAACATTATTTGGTCGCTATAAAAATATAGAACTATGAGAATAAAGATATAATAAATTAAAACACAATCATTTGCCGTTGTAAACTGCTGTGGTCTTCTCTTCAGTGGCATGCAACTTTCCACTATATAATTGGCAATAGCACTTAGATTTATATACCGCTTCACAGTGCTTTACAGCCCCCTCTCCAAGCAGTCTACAGAGTCAGCATATTGCCCCCAACAAGCAAGGTCTTCTTTTTACCGACCTTAGAAAGATGGAAGGCTGAGTCAATCTTGAGCCGGTCAGGATTGAACTCCTGGCTGGGGGCAGAGTTAGCCTGCATTACTGCATTCTAACCATTGCGCCACCAGAAGTCACAATTGTGACTAAAACTGAACAATCCATTGTGAGAAACTTCAGCTATTAGAACGTAATCCTTTGCCATACATAGTGGAACATTTAAGACTCCAAGCTGAAAGCAGGGCATCGGGGCCTAGTAGGGTCTCAGTCCTAGGAATCATTCCCCAACAAGTCTGGAGCTTTGACAAATTCCAGCACCTGCTTCCATGCCAACCAGAAACCTTACACGCTGGAGCACTGCCACTTTTCCAGCCAAAGCTGCACACCATAGGAAAGGGGAGAAGCATCATGCCCTCAGAGCATTGCTTAAATATTTGCAGAAAAACAGGGGCGGCTTCCTTCCTTGGTCTTTGGGGAATCTTAATAGCGTTTCCTCTTTGGGTTTGTTTTTCAGCAAGAGTTTAGGCAGCGCATTGAGAGACAGAAATGTACACAGAATAAAGCGAGGGAGAGACGCCAGCAGATTGCCCGAGCCAAAAAATACTATCAAGATTACAGAGTTCAGCTGCGTGCCAAGATGATGAGGACCAGAACACGGGAGGAAAGGGTAAGTTAGGGATCTCACTGCAGATTGAGAGAATTTGGGTTAATTTGCAATGTTTTCAGCACAGGGTGATTGCAATTGTGAATCCAGCAAGCCCCATTTCAACAGCAAATTAGGAATGCCTGCATTAGGTGGTTGAGTGCCATCAGCTAGTATGATGAATTTGGGAGGTGCTTAGGTGTTGTAGCTGCCTCATACTATTTCTTCATCAAGAAAAGTAGAGAGGCTTACATCCTGGAAAGGCACCTTTGTGGTGAGAACACTGTACCACAAATGTCAGAGGCAGTGGTGAAATCTAAATTTTTTTGCCGCTGGTTCTGTGGGCATGGCTTGCTGGGCGTGACTTGGTGGGCATGGCCATGTGGCCATGTGACTGGGTGAGCATGGCCACGTCATGTGACTGGGTGGGTGTGGCCAATTTAGTAGTCCATTTTGCCAGGGAGCAGGAGGTTAGACTAGATGACCGCTGAGGTCCCTTCCAGCCCTCTATTCTGTACTGATTCAAAGCATCCTCTGAAGCTGCATCTAGTGCCAGCCAGACTTGTACTCCTTCCTTCCTCTCCCTCTTTTATTTTCTTTCTTTCTTTCTTTCTTTCTTTCTTTCTTTCTTTCTTTCTTTCTTTCTTTCTTTCTTTCTTTCTTTCTCTCCTTTCCTCCCTCCCTCTCTCCTCTCTCTCCGTCTCTCTCTCTCTGTGTGTCTCTCTCCCCCCCCCCCCTCTTTTCAGGCAAACCGGCAGGGAAAAAAGGCTTTAAAAAGTAAAAAAAAAAAAAAGCTGCTGAGGATCGAGTGGCTCAGCTGTGAAGCGTTGGAAGCTTTTTTTTTTTGTTACCGGTTCTCTGGAACCCTGGAAATTTTTGCTACCGGTACCCAGAAACCGGTGCAAATCGGTAACTTTTCACCCCTGGTCAGAGGGTAGTTTTAGTAAGTGAACTTAAAAGTAGGAGCCAACTTATCTACTTTTTAAAATCAAAATTGCATTTCATATGCTACTGTTGCCTCAAAGGTTATTACAGGTAGGAAAAAAAGGACTTATGATTATTTGTCACCCAACCTTTCCTCCCAGTCACATGATCAAAATTTGGACACTTGGCAACTGGCAGGTATTTATGATGGTTGCAGTGTCCCGAGGTTATGTAATCACCTTTTGTGACCTTCTCATATGCATGGTCAATGGGGAAGCCAGATTCACTTATCAACCGTGTTACTAATGAAACAACTTCAGTGATTCATTTAACAACGGTGGCAAGAAAGATAGCAAAACTCATTTAACACTTGTCTTGCTTAGCAACAGAAATTTGGGACTCAATTGTGGTCATAAATTGAGGACTACCTGTACTGGGAGTTCAGTAAAATGCAGATAACATAGTGCATAATTCACTATGAATTAACATAGTGAATTAACTAGTTGAAAGGAATTAATCAGTTAATTGATTTGATTAATTGTGATTCAGGTTGATGAAGAATAGATTATTTATGGAGAACACCTCGGGTTATTGCTTCTCCCTCTTGCTAACTTTTTTACACAATTCTAGTTCCAATTGTTACATCCTTTGCATCACAAGGGCATAGAATAAGAATTTTGATCTTCTAGCATACTTTACATTATGAAGTTCCTAATCTTCAAGCTTTTAGAGTAAGTGTTACAACTTTCAGTGAGTTTTCCATTTCTGCTCAAGGATAATTTGATAACAATAGAGTAAGGAATTGGATAGCGCTTATTGAGACAAAACTGATCATCAGAATTGTCAAAAGGGAACTAAGATTACACACTATATATAACTTTGTGACAAAGTTGGACTTGGGACCTGTGTCTAAAGATAGTTATGTGCCCCTGAAATTATTTTTTTTAAACAGAGCTGTTCTTATGCTTGTTAATGAAATGTCATTTTGGTAGATATTTAAACAACTGTTTGAAGAAGGCTTGGAAATTCAGAAACAAAGATTTCTTGAGTTGAGGTCATATGCCAAGGATAAGCGTGCTGAACAAAAGAAGCAGTATCAAGATGAGCTACAATCCATGGAAAACTATTACAAAGATCAGGTAGGCTTGCTCCTGATATCGTAAAGATGGTGCTTAATATCTCGCAGTCCATTATTAACTTTTCTTCCACTTTCCTTTAGTTTGCAATGCTGGCCGAAGCTGTTTCAGAAGAACGTCGAGAAATTCAAACAAGAGAGCGAGCACATGTCCAGGTAAGTCTTCTCCTGTAGAGAGGAAATGCACATTCTTTCCTCAGTACTTTGAAGATGACTCCCAAGTGTTGCAGTTGAATTTGTACACAAGAACCATGGTGGCGCAGTGGTTGGAATGCAGTATTGCAGACTGATTCTGCCCACTTGCCAGCAGTTTGATCCTGACCGGCTCAAGGTTGACTCAGCCTTCCATCCTTCCAAGGTCGGTAAAATAAGGACCCAGATTGTTGGAGGCAACCTGATGACTCTGTAAACTGCTTAGACAGGGCTGTAAAGCACTGTGAAGCATTATTTAAGTCTAAGTGCTATTGCTAAATGCTCTTAATATGACAAAGAGTGAAATCATTATATCAATTTAATTATATTTAAAACTATAATAAATAAATGGCCCGATCTCTTTTTGAAGCATTTTGCTCAAGCTGAGAACTATGCGTACTTTTCCTGTGAAGTTTTAGAGCTATAAATGAACTGACAGATGGCTCAACATAACCCTAATGGTTTCTTTTCAGACATTAGGTAAAGTGAAACGTGAACTGAGATCCAAGCTGGAGAAAGAGATTAAAGAGCTGCAGGACATGATCACACATGATGATGATGATTTGTTTTTCCGAGAACTAGAAGCTGATCGGCTGAAATCCAGACTCTTGGTGGCTTCTTTTCAGTGCAGCAAGAACTATCTGTTTCTTTAAAGGCCTGGCACGCTTGTATCATATCTATGTGGCTTTTTTTCAAGGAGACCGAAATCAAAACTATAAAATTAGCAGTTTAGTTTCCTGCCCCAAGACCAAGATTAAGTTGATGTTATGAAAATATTGCACTGATATTTTCAAAGCAAATGGTTTTAAAGAACTTTGTCAATAAAGATTAGCTTCCTTATAATCAAAATTCACTATCTCCGTGTGTCACTTCTATGGCCAATTTTTATTTTGCTCCTGTAAATTGCTATCAAAGATAACAGCTAGTTTTAAAAAACAACAAATTGTAGGTTATGGCACTCGAATCTTTCCAGGTTTGCTGTCAAACTGCCTTATTGGTCATATTTGGCTGTTTCCTCCCCCCCTCCATTTTCAAGATTGGAATATTTGCTCTTCTCATCATCTGGCCCTTGTCTAATTTACCAAATATTCTTAATTACATATAAAATATTAGCTAGACCAACAGCGCTGTAATATGCAATCAAGTCATTCAATGTACAGAGGTATTCCCTAACCATGTCTTATATGTCAAATCCTGTTGTTTCATCCTTCCATTTGGTTTTCTACTGAAACATAGTTGCTTGTTGGAGGATTTTTCTACTATATAACATTTTATGAGTATTGTATCTCACACACTTGATTAGAGGAAGCATCTCCAAGGACTCTTATTTTTGTTTCTCCAGGTACTAATAGATAATGGAGATCTGTTATAAATATTAGTTACCTAATGGAAGTGTTGGGAAAAGCTCTTCTGTGCAGAGCTATTCTTTTATATGGCTGCATCTTTCTTAGGCAGAAAATGTGAGAAAAACTTTTTACCTACCTTTTCCTATCCATTGGAGATAAATCTCTATATAATGAAACTAAAAGTAGGCCAGCTGTAAGAGTTGGGTTTGGACAAGTTCTACAGTAGAAACACTTAGCTTGTTCAACTTCTTTCTCTGGCAAATTCCAGTCAATGTTGACTGATGTGGAGAGGTCTAACTCAAATTCACTGGTTTGTGGAGTACCGCAAGGCTTGACACTCACCTTGCCTGTAGGGCAGCTACACAAAAACCACTGGTTGAGGACATGCATTGATCTGGAGTCAAGTAGTAGCAGTATTCTGATCATGCTCAACCAGATACCTTGTGGAAAGTCTGTAGAGATTCTCAATCATCCAGGTCAAGGTTGTCCCAAAGATGATTTTTCAGGAGGTGACTGGACTTTCCTGTTTTTTTTTCTTTTGAAGATGTTTTGCTTCTCATACAAGAAGCTTCTTCGACTCTGATAGGATAGTGGGGAATGGAAAGATTGACATTCCTTGCAGACAGCTGGTAATTTGCATCCTTTTAGAGGGACGTTGAAGCACTTGGAGATTTATCTATGTCCTCGGGGTCACCTGAATAGAGCTGCTGGTTCCTGTTGCCTGCACTTTTTCTTCTGGAAATCCATTCCTACTCCCACACCCTCCAAAGGGTGTTCATCCCAATTTGTATAGCTATAGATACCTTGTTATTTGTGCCCAAAGTCTATTCGGATCTGGATGAGGAGGAACAGGCTTCAGTTTAACACTGGCAAGACCAAGTGGCTATGGCTTCACGGTTATACTGGTACTGGAGGTTCTCCATCTTTATGTATCGGGTTATACTTCCTTAAACAACTGGTGCCCAATTGAGGATCATTCTCAAGGTTGACTCAGCCTTCCAAGGTTGATAAAACGAGGACCCAGATTGTTGGGGGCAATCTGCTGACTCTGTAAACCACTTAGAGAAGGCTGTAAAGCATTGGGAAGCGGTATGTAAGTCTAAGTGCACTCTTAGGTGCATAGCTCCTGCTTGATAAGAAGGCGGCAGCTGTGGTCAGCAAAATATCAGCTTATCTGATGCTCTGATTGCACCATTTCCTGGAGTGTTTTCGTCTCTGTTTTCCACTAAGTCTACGTAATGCTGTATTTGAAGTCCATGTGGAAGCGACAGTTAATCCAGAATGCGGTAGCATGAGCAGTTATAGTCTCATCTTCGTTTGGTCATTCCTACCTCTGCTAACCATTGCAAGTGAAATGGTTGCAATTCAAGATGCCAGTTATCACCTGCAAAACTCTAGCCTAGGGAGTGGTTGAGACTGCTCTCTCATCATGTGACAGAGCTGGCATGTTTTTGAGTGTTATCCATTTATTAACCAGTGCCATCTGATGGGACCCAGAAAGTGTCCCATCTCTGCCACAGCATCTCTTCTCTTGAATTGCATCTCCCCAGAAGTTCAAACCATCCAATTCCTGAAGCCTTTCCCCCCCACAATCGTTGAAGTCTTAGCTCTGGGATAGACTGGTGGTGTGCCCATTTAGTGTATATTGTATAGTTTGGCAAGTGTGTGGTTTTTTCCTCATATGGTTATGTGTATTATGGTTAGTTCTTATTTTAAGGTATTGCATTTAATCTTAATTTATACATTATTCAGAATCAGTGCTAGATTGGGTGATCTTATAAATCAAATAAATACATTTTGCTATATCAAGGCCAAATGTACAATCAAATTCCTTGTATTTGCAAAAGAAGGGGCACCAGTAACTTTTGCTGCTGAAAATCTAAAGCTTTTTTATTTGGAAAAAAAATGAAATATTTCAGGGTATATTCTTCATGTAAAGTACTGCTATTTTAACAGCTCAACTACCATATTTGGAAAGAACTGATCATGAAGATTAGGGCAAAGTGATTATAATTGTTCTTCCACACTTTTACTGTTGTGCTGGACACAGCAATTTGAATAGTACAAATAGCTAATATTTTGTGTAATATCTCTAAGTTATACAATGCCAAGACATGTAGAAAGAAAAATCTTGAAAGGGAAATCTGTTGCCAGGCTTTGAACACACATATTGCGTCTAGGAATATAGTGAAAAAATCCCTCCCCTTTCTCCTTCTATCTTGGTTTCTGCAAACTGAATTTGATCTCACCAGTGTATTTAAAAAAAAGTGACAAAAAAAACAGGAACGCAGCGGAAAACTTAGAGACTATATTCTCCTCTTAAAAAAAAAAATTACAAATGTAAATATTTAACATAGAAATTCAAAGTCAACATCAGCCAATGACAGTGGAATGATGCCTCCAAGGTTAGCCATATTCCTATCCAGGATTTCTGTGATTTCTTAAAACTTCTCTAAGAACACCAACTGTTATTTTATTTAAAAAGAAAAACAATTTTTAAACAGCATTCAATTTTATTGCTCATTTTCTGCAGGACTTCTGTGATTTCTTAAAACTACTAAGATCACTGTTAATTTATTTAAAAGTAAAAAAACAACTTTTAAAACCTTTGATGCTGTGACAGTGCAAACAGCATTCAGTTTTATTGCTCAATTTCTGCATGGGTACATACTCAATTTTTTTTTATACAGATGTATTGTAAAGCTCATGTAACAGCTTGGTGAAAATACAATATCAATGCTAAACACATTCTGTAATAAATACAATAGAAATGGAACTGAGAAATGTGTCAGTTTGTGGCAGAAGGAAATATACCAAATATAGGTTTGTTTTAGTAGGACAAAACATTTAGGATTTGGCAGAGTCAGAAATCTTCTAAATAAACAGTATGCCTTAAGTAGAAATTGAACCTGTTAACTATATAGTGCAGTTCAAAGTTTGTAGCAGTGATGTCATGCTACATTACAAATGTGGTTACAAAAGCATAAGTCCCTTCCATTAACGCAGCCAGTTTGACTGCACCACAGGTTTAACGATATGGTGTTGCAGAATAATAAAAAAAAAATATCTGTGTGCTCTGGACTCTAGTACAAACACAAACGTTTGGTAAAAATAAAAATCAGTTTAGAGAAACTGAACCTATGTGCAAAAAATAGAATACATACTGTACAAAGCACCATGACCAAACTTTACACCTAGGAATTAAACTTGAAAATGCGTCTGAGTACTTAATCACAGAATCCTAGCAAATTGTCACTATTCATTTTAACACATTCATTCCTGAAAAGAAAACATGGAAATGTGAGGTGGCATCTCTCAACTCTTCAATCCACGTTCAGAATTGATGAAGAAATCCTATGGGAAAAGGGGTGCACTGGAAATAAATATTCACATTTAAACCTAGGGTAAAAATCCAAAGGGCCAGCATCCTATTTAGCACTGGGAAAAAGAGGCATTGGCTATACATCTGCAACAGATGGGTTGAGAAGAGCTTCCGGTAAGTTGTGTGCTTTAAAGCTTTTAATGGTTTTTATGCAGATAAAAAGGCACTCAGAAGACCTGAGAATTCTATTTGCATTCGTCTGCTCAGTGTTGGTTCAAGCAAGATGCAGACATAGTTTAATTTTGCCTAATACATAGAGAATTAGATTAGTGCTGTAACAGAAGGTTCTCTGAACACCATTTAAAACAGAGCAACAATGCAGTCACTGTTCAAAAACCTAAGTTTAGGAATTAGGACCAGGTTGGATTTGCCTTTCCCCAAACTTAACACCCCATTGTCTTCACTGTTGACAACATTTTTTCAGCTCTCAATTTCCACTCTTAAGATTGCTAGGTTTTATCCTATTCAAAACAGAGGCATCTTAAACAAGACAAGACAAGGCTATTACTGCCAATCTAATGGTTAGTCTGCAGAAAAGGAAGAACAGGTAGATTTTCCTTACGGAGCAAGAAACAAAGTGGGTTTTAGATACAATCTAGTTATCCAAGAAGCTCCCGAGGAGTTCGTATACATACAAAAGAAAAAACCTGAATGGTCAATTATAAAAGGCAGGAATCCACCTTCAGAGGTGCTCAATGGTGTATGAAAACCAAGGCTCCATAAGTTCTTCATTCAACTTTTAGAAAATAAATCAATGCTGTTCCTGAAACCTGAAAGATCAGCTGAAAAAGGTAGAGATTATCCCAGAGATGATCTGAAGGAAAAAAATAACAACTTCAGACAGGCACAAAAGAAGATATCCTAACTGGGAATAAGGACTTGATCCTTATCAGCTTCAAATTTATTTTATTGGCAGCAGATAAACTGGTGCTCGACAGATATTTTGTAGCAAACCTTCACAACTACCATTGATGGTGCTGACCGGAATCGCTAGAAGGTAAAATCCAAAACATCTGAAGGTGCAACCAACTCTCTACTCTGGAACTAAGCTGCCACACATGCCTCAGTAGCAGGCTTTGAATAACTGTAGTGCTGCAGAGCCCATAAACAGTAATCCAATCTACCAGAAACTTTATTGTTTCTGTTCAACTATGAATCATAAATAGACCATCTATCATCACCAACTCCTAGACTACAATTGTCTAATTTGTGCAATTGCTTCTTATTCCAATATTTCTGCCTTTTTGCATTAACAAAGGTACCATGAAATTCTTTCAAGAACGAACAGTCAAATGAAAACTACACTTTATCCTTGAAATGCAATGTGCGCCTGATGGAACCGGCAATTGCCATACAAACCCGCTAGACTCCAGGATCAGCATTTGGACCAAGTCAGAAATGAAACACTACATATAGTGAACATGCTTTGCCCTTCTTGCCCTTCCTTCACCTTCTTTTAAAACATTTTCTTAAAGATCGACCAGCAAAGCTACGCAGTTTTCGAAGCGTAATTGGCACTCTTGATTATCAGTATAATAATAATAATAATAAAGTGGTGGCTTACAATTAGTTCTTAGAGCATGCAATGCATTGTTTACTGTCCCTTGACTGTGGAAAGGTAAGCAGCTGAATGAGGGCTAGTTCAACCCATGCAAGCTCTACTTTAATAGCAGCCACACTGCTATTAAAGCTAAAATATATGAGCCACCTTCAACAAACGCACACCTTAACAATTAAGGCCTGTGTTCAAATCTGTATATAAATCACCACTATTAGAAGATGCCTTTTGTTTTTTAAGCATTCCATACATGCTTGCATTAAAACAAAGGCAAATTCCTATGTATCTGAGCCAGCTGCTTAACGGAGCACATTATACCACATCAGTATTTCATCGCTGAATCAACCATATTGTGTGTATGTGTGTGTGTGGGGGGGGGTGTTCCTTTATTTGTCACTACCACAAACTCATTGACTACAAGCAGTTCAAAGTAAAGGCAATTTTATCTGGATCAGATTATTGAGCAACAACTAATATACAGTGCAGGCTGGTTGTATCTGAACATAAAAGCTTTGGTTGATTTGACATCCACAGAGTGTTTTGAACAATCAGCAATTGATGATCTATGAAGGCTAATGATATCATCCATATATATTTAGGAGTCTAAAAAAATGCAGCAGTTCCATTTAAAATGGAAAGCATTTTTTTTAAAAAAACGGCTCAAGTATTGACTTTTTACAAAAATGCTCATTTAAAAAATGCTGAACGCCTACATTTAAAAAAAGGGCTTTCCACATTTACCCCGAAGTACTGTACCAAATGCAGTGCAATTTAATTCAGGTAAGTTTCTGCTAGAGAAATCTGACTGGAGATCCAAACCTTATAAATCATGCTTGAGAAATATAAAAATCCTGACACAGGACCACTGAAATTGAACTCATAACACAGAAAAAGATCATTGCACTGTATAAGAAAATACAGTTGATACTGTGAAGTGGCCTTACTTTAAAAGGTTTGTGATTCGTTTAGCCAATTGTATGCAAAAGTTAGAATAATCAAAATACTTTATTTAAAAAAATAGCAAGTACAGATGCTATTCAGAATCACATTTATATAAGTCAGCTGGAATGTGGCATGTACCAAGAGCTGTCCCCTGGGACCTCTGATAGTAGAAATTGGGTAAGCAAACAGAACAGATCACCTTTTACAAAAATAGTAGTCGTCTTTCAAAGAGAATACTGCTTAACTGTTGAAATGAAGGAAAAGTCAGCATTCTGCATGTTCAAGATACTAGTTTTTTTAATAGCAGCTGAATTATTCCTTGGCAGGAGCCACAGAACATTTTCTTGAATGAAGAATTCCAAAAATGGTCCTTTCCCTCATATTGTCCTCTGGTAGGGGAAAAGAAAAAAGAAAAGTGGGGGAGGAGTTGTTTCCTATATTTCAAGCATTTATTGTATCATGGCTGAGGAAAGGATTTTCTGCTTGGAGTATAAATTCAGTTCCATGCAGGTCTGCAAATGATCATTCCACGGCAAACCCACATGTTTCTTCAATGGCGGTTAGCAGCTTTTCATAGAGCTTCTCATAGCTTTCGTAAGGAGGAATGTCTATCCGATTGAAGCTGCAAGCAAACAACAAAGAAGAAGCATTTCAACTTATCATGTTGGTGACTCAAATAAGCAATGCAACTAATCCTGAGTAATGAAGGTGAGCTGCATATTTTAATGGGGTGTTATTGTTATAAGAACACAGTTTCCCTTAAGGGCTTTCCAGTGGGATAGGAACTAGACCCAACTAGCAGAAGACAGATATTGGAAAAACGCAGGGCTGGTATTCGCTTACGGTTTGCAAATGTGAGCATGTGTGCACACACACTTGCTTCACTCGCTCACGACCTGCCTGTGCGTGCGCTCAGCTCTTCGCGCATGCGCTATGGCTAAAAAAAGTGCCTAAATGGGACGGCAAAGAGCTGGGGCAGGTGGGTGGACCCACCCACAATTTCCGCTGCCGGTTCGTGTGAATCGATCTGAACCAGCAGAATAAATAAATAAATAAAAACATGAACAAAATAAATAAATAAAAACATGAACAAAATACAAAACAAAAGATTCTTGGTGTGGCAAGAAATTGAGAGTACAGTAGTTGGCTTTGCCAACTTGCTTTCTTCAATAAGCCTGGAATCATAAGGATGAGGACTGGCAAACAAATGTATGTTGTAAACATGGTCCTTGCTCATCAGTTATAACTGGGATCAGCAACTCAGTTGCTAAAGTACAGGAAAAATCTGCTAGAGACACTCCGCTAGAGAAAAGTTGTCCGCTCAACTGGCAAAAGAAGGGGTGTCACTGCGTTTATTTTGGTTTGCCAGCTGTGCTTACATTCTGAGTTATACGGAAGAATGAATTGACTCTTATCTCAGTTTCACTGCGCATGTACACATTCCTTCATCATTTTTATTTCACTTTACCTTTCTTTTGTCCATCTGCCAAGGCAGACAGGAACTCTTGCCGAAATGTAATCATTAACTTAGTAAGTTTTGTTTTATTTTTCTTTACAATAAAATGTGTTTCTTAGAATATATCTCAGGTTTATTTTGCTTATTTAAGAAGTATGCTTCAAGGAAATGCCACGATTCATACCTCGTTAAATTACAGGGCTCATTTTACCCTTGACACACATGATATCAGCCATTCTGAATGTAAACATGGACACATGCAGATAATTGGCAAAATTGCTTGCCTATTTTGTCCTCCAAAATGAAACATTGAAATGACACTAAAGAAATTCTCATGCAATAAATTTATATCACTGCACCAAGGTTGTAAAATGTGATCTGGCAATTCACTGATGTAATCTTTATAGTTTCATTCTCAGCTCACACATTAATGTGCTCACAAAGAACCACTTATTGTGATTCAAGTGGCTTAAAATGAGTAAACTATGTAAGTAATCTAAACGAGTGGTAACATATTTGGATTCCCTTATGTATGTAGATAGGGTTTGTTAACACTTTTCAAGGTTTGAATCTTGACAGCCAGGCGCACAAGATTACTTAAACCAAGAGCATGAGACAATTGTATTTTACCAATTGGAGGAGGGCTTTTACATTAGCTTACCTAAAAGCTAATCAATTTCCAAAAATATTTTAAAAATAAGGTATTGCTTTATGAATTACAAACATGGCTGAAAAATTGCTTACCACAACAATGTGACGCACACATTGTATTAATAGAGGTAGTCCTCAATGGTCCTATGACCATTGAGGACTATGTGGTCCTACGACCACAATTGAGCCCAAAATGTATGGTGTTAAGTGACTTTTGCCCCACATTTGTTAAGTGAATCATTGCAGTTGTTAAATTAGTAACACAGTTGTTAAATGAATCTGGCTTCACCATTGACTTTGCTTGCCAGAAGGTCGCAAAAAGGGGATCAGATGACTCTGGGGCACTGCAACCGTCATACATGTGAGTCAGTTGTCAAGCATCCAAATGTAAATCATGCAACCATGAGGATGCTACAATGGTCATAAGTGTGACAAAAGTCATTTTTTTCAGTGCCGTTGTAGCTTTGAACGATCACTAAATGAACTTGTAAGTCAAGGACTACCTGTAGTTAGGAAACTCTTGGCACAAAAAACAACTATTAGTAACGGGAAAATATTAGCATGAATTGACCGTCTCAACTGACTGTGGCGTCCGTCTTTCCCTGATTTTTTGAGATTTTTATCAGATTGTTACTTGAGTGATAGAACGGAAGAAGCACACATGCAACATATAAACATGGATACTCTTTCATTTCATATCACAACGTTTCCAGAAAAACCAATGCTGAATTCTTTTTATTAATGGTTTCTGTAAGGGGAACGTATATTGAACTAGATGAATCGTGTTGTTGGAGCTGAAGCATTAATAACAACCATATTTCTAATTAGTTGGATAACTTCAATAAAGAAAAAGGCTAACAGAGAAGAGCTCCTCACTTACCAAGTATGAGCTTTTGGCAGATTGTTTGTGCTGGCATCAATCTGGTGAATGGTAAACAGTCTTGGGCCAGCAGCACCTGGAATTGCATCAAAGACAATACAGTTCAATATAGGCAGTCCTTAACTTATGACCACAATTGAGACCAAAATTTCCATTGCTAAGTAAGGCAGTTGGTAAGTGAGTTTTGCCCCGAATATCATGGTCATTAAGTGAATCCATCTTCCTCCTCCATTGATTGTGCTTGTCGATGAGTTAGATGGGAAGGTTACAAATGGGGATCACATGACCCTGGGATAGTGCAACGGTCATAAATACAGGCATTCGGATTTTGATCACATGGCCATGGGGATGCTGCAACGGTAGAGTGAAAAATTGTCATCCTTTATTTTTTTCAGTAGCTTTGCAACTCTGAATGGTCACTAAATGAATGGTTGTAAGTTGAGGATTGCCTGTATTACACGGGATTAATCAAAGAACATGCTATAGGCCAGCAATGGCGAACCTTTTTTGGCTCGCGTGCCATAAGTGGGGGGAGCGCAGGAGGGTCGTGTGCAGGCATGCCGCACCCATAATGCAATGTGCGACCCCCCCAGTGCGCATGCGCGCACTACAGGCATGATCCCCCCATGTTTGCATGCTTTTTTCGCCCTCCCCAGGCTCCAGAGGCTTTATAGGAGAATGGGGAGGGCGAAAACAGCATCCCCCGCCCCACGGAAGCCCTGCGGAGGCTTCAGGGACCTTCAGGAGGCTTCCCTGAAGCCTCCGGAGCAGTCAAAATGACCCTCCGAGCAAACAGGAAGTTCCTGAACTTCCGGTTTGCCCATAGGGACGGTTTTTTGCACTCCGGAGGCTTCAGGGAAGCTCCTGAGGGCCTCGGGGGGGGGGGCACCCCAGGCTCCTAGAAAGCCTCTGGAGCCTGGGGAGGGCGAAAAATGGCTTTAAAAAAAGGTGAACTCAGCTGGCCAGCACGCGCATGCATGCTGGCCAGCTGACAGGGCAGTGCCTCGTGTGCCCTGACAAATGGCTCCGTGTTCCACCTGTGGCACGCGTGTCATAGGTTCGCCATCACTGCTATAGGCCAAGGAAGCAATCACTGTTATGCTGTACAAGGCAAAGTGTGCATGTGAGCAAGCATGCATCAATGTAAGATATACATGTGCACAATATTATCTTATTGAGAAAGTTATTTCTTCCCCAAATATACTCCATTAAAGGTTGATCTACAATTTTACACTGTACACTTGGTCTAGCACTAATTAGGCAAATCAAAGTTACATTTCAATGTGTAAAAACAACTCCAGACGCATAACACATACACCAGTGGTGGGTTCCAGCCGGTATGGCCTGGTACAGCCGTACCGGTAGTAGTCACGAGGCGCACCCACCATACCAGTACGGTGGCTTATTTGGCCCGCCCACCCACATTCCTTACCTGTTTTTAAGGCAACCAGGCCAATTGCGCACGAGCACATAGCGTGCAGTGTCTGCGCAACCTCCAACAAGCAGCTGGGCGTCGCAGGGGCGGTGGGGTGCGCATGTGTGCACAGCCCACATCAGGAGCGCAAGCACGAACGGACCACGAGCAGCATACCAGTAGCAAAGGTAAGAGCAACCCATCACTGGCATATACTGTGTCTAAAGGTATGTACTTCATGAACTAGTAACTAGCACCCAAATGCTTATAAAGGTCAAGTTACATGCTGTGTGTGCCACAGCATGCAGGATATGGTTCCCACTCTGCCTATGAAAATAAAGAAAATCTGAGATGCGAGTTTGATACTCTGCAAAATAATGGGAATTGCTACTTAGACAACTATGATCGAACTAGAGGCACAGAAGAATGCCAATATTTGGATGAATGGATGAAGCAAATTGATAAATTGGATTGTATGCAGGCTTACTTACTGAAAAGAATGGGGCTTAAGTAGCCATGGCCCCATCAAATACGATTAAACCTGTACCCAGGTGCAACGCGTTTCAGTTTAGGTATTTAATCAAAAAATCTGTTTTGCAATACATGATATGAAATGACTTACTTTGGAAAGGATAATATTTGTGGCAGTAAACTGAACTTGAGAGAGAGAGAGAGCTATAGAGATGATTGTTTTTACCTTGTAATGCTTTGAAACCCTGGAGAGGCACTCTGGATGAACCGGTCACAAACTGTAGTAATCGAGCCCTCCTCTCTTCATCAAAGAGCTCCACAGCTTTCCAGAACCACTTGACAATGTTGCTATCTGGGGTGCAATGTTTTAACCTTGTGTTGGCCTTCCAGTCATTAACATCTATTTTCCCAAGGCCACAAATGATGAGCTGTTGAGAATTGCACATGCAAAGATCAATAGGCATGAACTACGTGTAAAATCAGAAGCTACTGGATCTTAGGGACAGGGAACTGTTTAACTTTTAATAGGATGTGCCTTACACCCATTATGAAATGATAATCAGTTTTAGATTGGATGACTGAAAGCATCCCCCCCCCCCCAAAAAAAAACCCTGAAGTGGTCCAATTTTAGCAATCAACGGAATTGCTTGGCAAGTGGCCATCATAAAACAAAGCACATATTTTCTATATTTGACGAGTCTCATAAGTAAGATAACTGTACCAAGAAATAGAATATATGGGACGTATATTCACGCACACATCCCATACAAAAGAAAAACATTGATAATTAACATACTAACCTCTAGTTCCTTCTCATCAAATGTCTTCAGCAGATGCTGTGGAATTACTTCATTAAAACCCTTCTGCAGAGCCAAGAACTGAGCTTCAATTCCTCTTAAAAATCGCCAGTTTACATACAACCTGCAAAAAAAATAAATCATAATTATCACTGTAAAACATTTTTCTGTCTACAAAGTGCAGGTTCTGTCACCCGAAATAACTCTTATGAGGCGCAAGGCAAGTGGCAATAAAAATATTGTAAAATAAATGAATATAAAACATTGAGATGCCAAATGAACCTTATTAATTTATACATGTAACAATTCTCTCTGGACAGAACACCCCTAACAAATAAACTTTTAAAATACCTGACATATTCTTTTTTACTCTCTTCTGTGACAGGAATGCTTTTGCCATTCGGCTTAAGTTCGTGCTGTATGATTTCACCATATGCATTGTGCTCCACACAAAATGTATGGTCTAAGACTCCTGTAATATCATTCTCCCTGAAAAAAAAAACCACAGAAAAATAACTAAAAAGTAAATGCCTAGGCACACTGTACATTTTCAGTCTCAAACAAAATAATAAGAAATATTTACTTCCAAACATCCCTCTCTACAATATCAATCTAAATAGGTGGTGTACTCCCCCCCTCTTCTTCACTAAACTTTTCTCATAAAAGAATAAATGAAATTCCTTAAACATTCTGAAATATGAAGAACCTTTCCACTCAAAGATTAGACTTTCCAAAACTATCAGTCTCCCCATATAGCTCTCAAACTTCTACAAAATTAAAATGACAATTGCTGAACGGTTTCTCCTATTTTTAGTTTAAGAGACGAAGGGATGGTAAATTTCTGGCATGTGGTAGGTTCATTTCTAGTGTCAATACACATAATGTAAATGTAGGTTATGTAGTAAATAGACATTTACTACATACCCTAACCCTCCATTAATTCACACACATATGTAGTAAATTCAAGTATGTGAGAGAAATTTTGGAACAATAATGAATTAAAGAAAAGTTAAACATGCATCTTTTAAATAAATCCTTTAACATATATTTTCCCCATAGATCATCTCTAAAGAAATAACTTTTAAGAAGCAAAGAATGGCTATTTTAAAGAATTTAAGTAATCCTAATTTAAAATTAGTTTAACAAAACAGCCACTAAATAAACTGACCAGTATATCCACCATTCCGGAAACAGTATAATTTTAAAGGGATAAGTACATACAGTATCCATACTAAACTGTTGTGAAGATCTGGGTCAACTAATTCCATGTCGTCCAATGTAATTGGCTTTCCTAGCAGCTGTTTATAAAAAGGCAACGTAAAGCCCCCATCAATATAATGTCCATGAAACACAGCCATTCCCATGATTCGACCAACAAAATGGAAGTAGGATAAATGTTCCTGGAATTGAAAGAACATATATAATCAGGATTAAATCAGTCTTAAGACTTAAATACAGCTTCACAGTACTTTACAGAACCTTTTTAAGTGATCTACGGAACCAGCATATTGCCCCCCCAACAATCTGGGTCCTCATTTTACTGACCTCGGAAGGATGGAAGGCTGAGTCAGCCTTAGGCCTGGTGAGAGTTGAACTGCCAAACTGCAATCACCCGGCAGTCAGCAGAATTAGCCTGCAGTACTGTATTATAACCACTGTTCCACCACAGAATATAATGTCCTTATATTTAGCCTAATGATTTCTTACAACATAAACTTTTTAGCAGATCTGTGCCCATCTTATTTTTTTTAATCTAATGGCTCACATTTATTTAAACCTGCTGGTCAAATACAGCATAAGCCTTAAAAAGTATTTTGACATACCGGGTTAACAGCAGAATCTGGATTTATCTGTAAAGTATAGATGTCATCACGGGAATACTGGAAGAGGCCATAATATGGATTCAGCATTTCATGGGATAGCAAGTACAGCCATTCCCTGAAGAAAACACAAACATTGCACACACACACACAAAAAAAACTTTCAGTGAAGCCTGAGGCAAAAGATATGACCTAAAGATGAAACATTAGAACTGTTAGTATTTACTTTTTTTTAGATTTAGAATACAGGATATTAATTTAAGGGCACAAAACATACAAGTTATATTTCAGGAATTTAAATTACTGTGAAACATTTTTTTTACTGCTTCAGCTCACTGGAAATATAATTCTGATTATGACAGTCTCATGGCATATGGTTCAACTCAGCATGCTGAAATATGCTATCACTTGTTATTACATTAAAAGTTTACATTTTGAAGTGCTAAATAAATTTGTTTCCCTTGGTAATTAACAGAAACCCCCTCCCACCACCAATTAATAGAGTTTCATACTTTTCTGGCTCTGATTCATTTAATCTTATTGCCGATAAGTTTATTTATGCCAAAATAAATTGAATTGGAAGACAACTGCCAAACATTACTTAAAAGCACCCTATTCTACTTTTGAAATATAGATAACATGTTACTAAAGAAAGCTGTAGATTAAATTTAAATGGAAGAGGATATGCTCCTCCTGAGTAAGAGGCTCACACAGCACCCATTGATGTCTATGCACAGTGCAAATACAGACGATTAAGAACCACCCCTGGGTAGCCATTCCTCACTTCTTTAGTTGTACAAGAGATCATTGTTCAAGAAACTAGGAAAGGCTACAGTTGGAACTGTGGCCATTGGTCTCCAAAATTATTCTCCCTTTGAATCCATTTTTCTCCACTACCATTTGCCTTCCTGTTGTTTCATTTTCCCAACATTCTCCCACTCCAGAATTTACCTATAATGGACTAGATCATACCTAGTATTTAAAACAATATGATTTCAAGCAAAATCAGGCAAGGTTGGGTAAAGCTTCTTTGCTTTATGAAACATTACCACAAGGTGGAGCCTTATTAGCGTAAATAATTTTACACTAAATATTTTATAACTCTAAATATTTCAGTGCAATAATTACTCTAAAATTGTTATAATCACTGTGGATACAAGCATATCCACAGAGAAACTTACCAGCTCTTCAACAATCTTGGCCAAAATCAAAGTTGAAAGACAAAGTCAAGTTGAAAGTCAGTTACTTACCGTATTTTTTGGAGTATAAGGCGCACCTTTTTCCCTCAAAAAAAGAGGCTGAAAATCTGGGTGCATCTTATAAACTGAATACAGCATTTTTTGCCTCCTGAAACCCCACCCCCTTTGCAAAAATGGCCATGCATAACCTCTAAGAAGCTTTTAGAGAGCTCCTGGGGGCTGGGGAGGGCAGAATTGAGCAAAAAACGGCCCGGTTTTTTTGCTCAATTTTATCCCCCGTACCCTTCCAGGAGCACTCTGCAAGCTCCCTAAAGGCTATTCATGTTTTTTTGGGGGGAAAACGGGCCGTATTTGGGAGATTTGCAGAGTGCAAAAACATTTTTTTCCCTCTTCAAAACGTTGCTGCGTCTTATACTCCGGTGCATCTTATACACCAAAAAATACGGTAATACTTGGATGAGAGACTACCAAGAAGTACTCAGGTTTGTAAAAATGTTGCCAGTTGAGACTGGGAAGTCAAAAAAAAAAAACACCTCCAGAAGAATACAATGGGAAACTTCTATTGTATTGTGATTAATATGGACTCTTTTATTAAAGGAGTAGGACTTGAGCTTGACTTGAAACTTTTATCTGTTCTTAGCTCTTAGCTCTTGTCAGTTCTTTATTGGCCATACTTCTCAATTTGGGGTGGTAAAAAGCAAGCTTTGAGCATGTAAGTTTCCAAGATCAATCCCTGGCAATGGTCTATCAAAGGAGGTCAAAAATGAGCATAAAAGGCTTCATTCTAGATCTAGAACGCAACCAGGAGCTGCTGAACACCTTGTTACATTATACATATTGCACTCTAAAAAGATGTCAAATTAAATGACAGGTTTGGCCCATGAAATGCTTACCAGTGTGCTAACTAACTTGAAGGGAGACTGTTTCATCTTCTTTGCATTTAAATTTACCACAAATTGCAGAACATTGCCTCCAATACTGCTATCAAAGGTACCAGGATCCAAAGTTAGTTCAATTATTACCATTTTTTTAAAAAAAACCCAAGCTTAAGTATTATATATTTTAAGATGAATTTATTATTTACCTGGCAACACCTCCATAATCAAGGCCTTCTTCCCCACGAAATTTTATCATTAATCTCTTCCATAGGTCTTTCGGTCTCATCTTCATGACTTGTCTATAAGACTCCTGCAATTACATTAGGTACCTATTAGTCGAATACTTCCTATGTTTTCAATTTGAACTAGACTGTATAACATTTACACTATTGCCTTAATTAGTAAAGTTTTATTCTCGATTGTCAGATCGATAAAAATGCCATTAGTGTTCAGAGATATTGCTTGCATAGGTTTATAAATTCAAGTATATACAGTAAGTTCTGTTCAGTACCTGGTTTACTTAAGGGGAAAAAATGTCTTTTATATTTTATAGGAAACCTATACTCTTCTAATATAATTATGTAGTTTGGTCTTATCCAAATTTATTCTAATGTAAGTCCTATCAACTGAAGAAAAATCACTTAATTCTGGAAAAGACTGTAGAGAACATAATCAAATTAATTTCAGACTTTACCAGAAGAATGCTGTCTCTACAAAATCACATGTCCCTACTGAATCTCAAAATACATGTAGTCCTTGACTCGCCACCACAATTGAGCCCAAAACTTCTGTTGCTAAGCAAGACAGTTGCTAAGTGAGTTTTACCCCATTTTAGGACCTTTCTTGCCACAGTTGTTAATTGAATCTGGCTTCCTCAATGACTTTGCTTGTCAGACGGTCGCAAAAGGTGATCACATGACTCCAGGACACTGCAACGGTCATAAATACATACCAGTTGCCAAGCATCTGAATTTTGATCATGTGACCATGGGGATGCTGCAACAGTCATAAGTGTTAGAAACTGTCATAAGGCACTTTTTTCTGTGCCAATGGAACTTTGAATGGTCACTAAACAAATGGCTGTAAGCCAAGGACTACCTAAATGCATTGTAACTCAATAATGCCTTAAGATAATTAAATGGAGGAAGAGCTAAGCTGGAGGACAGGCAGCGACAGTTGTAAGTTCTTCCAAAAGTAAATTAGGTTTTTCTTTTTCTTAATCTCTATATAAGTATTTTTATATTTTAACTCATTTTTAATCCACATATAAGTATTTTTATATTTTTAACTCATTTTTAATCTATTTTTAATCTATACCAGACTTTTACAAAAGCACATGCAGCGTGGCTACCATTTGTTTTAGATACATTTTAACAATGCCTTAAGAATTTTCCTCCATTTGTAGTGCAAAATCCCAGATCACCATAATAATAGGCACTGGCTTGTATTTTAATTCAGCAATAAGGTATAATTCTCACATTACCTCAAAAATCTCTTCCCTGGAGACCTCTATACGGCAGTGTCCAGCTTGGGGCTGCTGCTGGGAGAGCTCTTGCCTCAAAATCTTGAGTTTTTGTACTAGATCCCGTTTGTACCTTGGCACGGTAAGACATTCTGCCTCGTCTGAAAGTTGGCACAGTGAAACAACTTGTTGAGGCTGTTGCGGCTGATCTTTAAGTTGATTTTGACGACTGAAAAGAAGCAGAGAGACTTTAACTTTCAAGATTCTAAGACTTCGGTTGCTCTCATTTCCACGGCTTCCATAGAATGCATGTGAGCTAACATATTTGTGTGTGTGGGGGGGGGGGGAATATTCAGTGTGTTGTTTTATCAAAATTCTCTGGAGGAGCCTGGAAGGGTACATACTCCTGTTTCTTTTAATACTGAACATTTCAAGTACTTTATTTATTTTAAAAAATGGATCAGAGCACAATATGGACATTGCTCGACATGTCTGAAACTGCCCTATTTTTCCAAGATTTTCAGGTGTGTCCAAACACAAATAATCTAAAAGGAGGATACCATCATACATTTTAATTGCTTTTCCTGAAAAGTTAATTTACAAAAATGCTTGTAGAGAGTTTGGCTAAGTTGGTATTCACTGTACCTGAATTTGCCTTAACCACAGGAATGTAGGCAATTTTACAATTGGCACAGATAACAATATTTTCATTAGCTATTAAAGGAAAATGTTATAAAATTAAGTTCAGACAGTGAGGGATGAAAACATGATATATTCAAGGTAGGTCCTTCTGACATTTTTTATAGTTACAAACTCATGCCAAAATGTGCAGCATTTTAAGAAGAAACAACATTATTTCAGAATAAAAGTTATGCTAAGAAAAAATGTCTAAATCTGTTTGTTTAAGATTATATATGAAATGTCAGATGAAACTGTGAAAGTAATATAGTTCTTAGTAGACACAATGTGGAGAAACATAATTCATTGCCTCTTCCAATTATTAGCAGAAGTCAATGATAAATAAAACCAATCAATCAATCAATCAATCAAATTCATTAATTTTATGAGGAATGAGAGGCAAATATAGATGGAACACATTAATTTTGATAGGTAATACAGTACAACCATGGTTTTACTGTGTATCAAACTGTTAATGAAAATTCAGTAAAGACTTAAATATACCCATGGATAAAATCCATTCATAGATAAGATGACCCTCAATTTTTAACCATAATAACAAGAAAAATGTCCCAGATAAATCAATTCTTCAAATTCACTGTGTCATAATTTTCGCAGTTGGCACATTTTTTGTGGCATTTTGGTTAAAAATTCAAACATCAGCTTATCTGCGAATGACCTTAGCCATGAATATATAATCTTAATAAGTATTAACATACATACAGTATTCCCAGGTAAACCTATCAGTGGATAAACCAAACCAAATGTTAGGGGTGTGTTCAATTAACTGTTAGGTTGTTTAAGAATCAAGAGAACAAATAATAGTGGGCTTAAATTTTCAAATTTCCAACCTATTGTTTATTTGTAATTATTTATGCAACTTTGTAAGTGCTCCCATCTTTATTAGCATCTGAGGATATTTAATAAAATTTAAAGAATATCATGAAATTAATCTATTACTCAATAACTTTATAGTTCATAAAAATTAATGCCTATTTGGTCAAGACTGTGCAATCCTTGTCAGGAGTAGATTTCCTCAGACAGCACCATTTGACTAGTAATAGCCTGTGATAGGAATGCAAGTCGTTTAGGTTTGTTTCTTCTTTTTAACCCTTATCTGGTTAATATAGTTGCAAGAATCATATTAAGGTCTTTAGCTTTAATTCTCAGATTTTTCAGCATTATGCTCTGAGTACCCTGCTATAAACTAAGTAATCACTGATTAATGGGATAAGAATGTTTAGACAGCATCATAAGGGATGAAAGCATCTTGTTCATTACAAAGAGATGGCTGTTTCTCTTATAATTGACATTTTCAGTACCAGGCATGGACCATGGCAGCCAAAATGTCTTGCTAACTGTCAACAGATGTTTGCCAACCATGCTTACTAATATCAAAAACCACTGTTGCCAGCCTGGATACAAAGCAGCAGCCAACATAAACCAGAAGCAGTCAGGTGAAGACATCATCAACAAATGCTTTCTCCCTCCATTCTTTAGTTAATGCCAAGTAATAAAACTGTGGCTGCTGTTTTTAAACTTCATTCTGGCTGACAGAATTTTCTGTTCTTCCAGCCACAAGTTTTCTGCTGTCAGCAGTCATAACTAGCAATTCTACTTCACCCTCAGTTTAAAAATAAGATTATGTATAAACCTATCTGCTTTAAGTGGAATGGCAAAAGAACTCATGAAACATTTCTCAGGAACAGGTAGACTTTCAACTGGATTTTTTTTTTTAATGGGCTTTTTAATGTTCTCAGGAGTCCATATATTTAGGTTGTTATAGGTAGAAATTAAAGGAATAAATTACAGTAGCAAATGTGGTATGTCAAATGCTCCAGCCTTTTGGAAGAGTGTCCCCCACTCCTGGAGTCATTGAGCTTGCCTTTAAAGATCTGGATTTTTATTTATATTTTTAATCCCACCTTTCTAAGTAACTCACGGTAGCAAACATACCCCAAAATACTTAATTTTATTATAACTCTCTCTGTAGGCACACGCGCCATTGCCAGCTGCTCTTTTGGTTTCTGGCACTGGCCAGCTGGGTGCCGGAACATTGGAAAATGTCCTGAAAATGGCCAAAACCAGCCAAAAAATGTCCTGAAAATGGTCTGAAAAATGTCCTGAAAATGGTCCGAAAAATGTCCTGAAAACAGCCCATTTTTCGGGCCGTTTTCCGGGCTTTTTTTCAGGTCGTTTCCCAGCCAAAATCAGCCTGAAACTCCCCCCCAAAACTGTCCCCAAAACAGCCACAAAAAAGGCATGTGGGCGCCAGCCACCTGGTCTTTGGGTTTCTGGCGGTCCAGCACGCGAACATCAGGGGTGGGTTCCTGCCAGTTCTAACCTCTTCTATAGAAGAGGTTCCACAAATCTACAGAACCATTTAGAACCGGTTCCAGCTCCCTCCCCCCGCCCATCCATACATCATCAAGATGAATAGCGAGAGGAGGAATTGAAGCTGAAGTCCAAAAGTCTTAAAGCTGTCAAGTTTGAACACCCCTGTGGTTTTTTTTCTAAAGGGTTAGGGGTGCAAGGGTCTTGTAACTTGACAGCTTTAAGACTTGTGTGCTACAATGCCAGAGTTCCTGAGCCAACATTTGGGTTGCTAAGTAAGAGCATTGTAAAGCGAGTTTCACCACATTTTACGTTGGCCACGCCCACCCAGTCACATGACTGCCAACCCACTCCCACTCGGTCACATGGCTGGCAAGCCACTCCCACCCGGTCAAATGGCCAGCAAGCCACTCCCACCCAGTCACATGGCCGGCAAGCCACTCCCACCCAGTAACATGGCCGGCAAGCCACCCCCACAAAGCAGGGCACACCTACAGAAGAGGTTCTAAAAAATTTTGAAACCCATCATTGGCGCACATCCACACACATTCTGGTTTGGGCACTTGGTGCTGAAAAGGTTCGCCTTATATAAGATTTATCAGATACTACACTTTTGCTGATGACACTGCTAGCTGAATTTCTGAAATCCTTTCATAATGAAAAACAGATGCATAAAGAAAAAAAATAAAGCATGTAGCTTGGGAAGTGCAAACAAACAAACAAAAACAGTTGGTGATTTTAGAACCTGACAAATAGAATGTTCTTTCTGTTGCTAGAAGCCTAATTTGTTAAGCCTTTTTGTTAGCCTACATGAAACACAAATTATATTCTATACTATATTTCTGATGGTTAATCAGAAAATGCCTATTTTTAAGTCTTTGGAAAGTGCTTGACATAGCAGATAAGAGGATCTGCTGTAATATCACGTTGGTCAGTAAGATAAGCCAGATTTGAACAGTTATGCAAACCAAAAGATTTTCTAAAAAATTGTAATTACATTTTAAAACAGGTATATAAAAATCAAACATTTTTAGATAATTTGGAACCTGCTTTAAGGTTCATCTAACCAAGAAATTTATCTTCTAGAGTTATGTTCCAAAATATTGTTCTGTGAAAACATAGTTTTAATACTTTTTAAAAAAAGAGACTCAAGTGAACATGCAACTATTTCCCACATATGCAGAATGAAGCTGACAAAGCAAAAGCCAGCAGTTCCCAGACTATTACCTCAGTATAGATCATGTATCTTCCAAGGCCATCAAGAGAATGGATAGCTATCTATTGATTTGGAAAGGCAGGAGGAAAAAGCCTTGAATGTAAAGTCTGAATTTATATAAGAACTTTAATTTCAATGTATTGAAGTGGATAAATCTTCCACGAGTATACTGTTTTATTCTTATCTGCAATAAACAGATTAATCAAACTGACTCATATCTGTGAGGCTTTTGTGAAGAAAAAAAAAGGAAAGAAAGATAGTTTCTGAATTGGGTGTAAATACCTACTGAGTTAAAATTTATAGTTGGCATATAAAGAGATTAGAGTTCAGAAACTGTATTCTAAGAAGAACTTAAATAATTAATAATTGTGTCTAGACAACAGCAAATTTTACTCAACTTTTTCTCTTGGGAAGAATAGAAGTATTAAATGCAGGAGAAAAATTGGAAAATCTCTGGTGCAGAAAATACATTTTTGGGGGATTAAAAATGCTTCCTTAGGTCCCTCTGTTTCAACTCTATTAGGAGAAAATCAATACTATTTTATAGTTTGATTTAAAACAATGTAAGATGTTAATTTCCTTAGAAAGAATGTAATCAGATATTCCTGAAAAATCCCTGTCTAGATTAGTCATCCATGAAAATATAAATCATACTTTACTACCAGAGAAACAATTTCAATTAGCATAGAAAATTTTTCTCATATTATATATAAATTAGTATTATATACTTTAAGGCCAAGTACCAATCTTCCAAAATTGAAAATGAAACCGAATCCCCCCGCCCTTTTTCCCCCTCCTTTCTTTCTTGGCTTCGTATATCTCAGGTTTTTCTATTTTAATTTGGACAGATGCAAAAGAAATTAAGGAGAAACCTGGCTGTTAGGAATAGAAGAAATGCAGAAAATTCTTTTTTTTTTCCATAACAGTAAAAATAAAATTAACCAATGATTAACAAAAATGGTAACATTCCTAATAACCCTTTACAGATCAGTGACTTATCAAACAGAACACAATTTCAACATGCTCTTTTTCAGAGCATTAACACTTCCAAGACATTTTTAGATTAGGTTAATCTAAAATGCACATGTAGTAATTAAAAACCATGAGAGACTTTCCTGGAAAACTACCTTAAATGCTCTAAATGTTATTAGCCACATATTGGTGATATCAGTGATATTAACTCACTTTAGAACCAGGTGCAAATTAGCTGATAGCCGTGGATCTGTAAACTGTGTGGTCCTGTTGTTATGATCAACAAAATAAACTCTGCCTGTGGCTGTGTTTCGGATTTCCCATCCAGGAGGCAATGGCCCAAGCTCTTCACAATTGATGTTGCTAAGATCCCTGCAAGAAACAAATAGAAACGAGGAATATCTCAGCACAGGGCTTCTGAGCCAAACAGGCAGAAATGTAACATAACTATTCCATGAAGTCTGTGCATACGCATTGTTTCAGAAACATTATATCTTCAGTTGGAATCTCTAGTCCCTGGGAGTAAGTCCACGAAAGTAAAAGGAAAAAACACCTACTCTTAGAAAGACATTGCGCTACCATGCCTTGGAAATGCTGTTATCACAAAACTACACTGGTTGTTGTTGTTTTTAAATAAATATTCCTGTAATCAGCATGATTCCTACTAGAAATCTAGGTACTTAAAGGCCACTCTTACTATAGGGGCTTAAGAGTGACTTTGTCTTTAGTCATGATTTCAGAAAGTCTTTTAATTTTTTTAAGGATACTTGAAATGCTTTTTCTAAGTTGAAAACAGACCTTATTTTCCATAAAGTTTATATAAGCTTGCAATGTATCACAAATGACTTTAACCCGCCATGTTGACTACCATGAGATAGAGTGACAAGCCCTAGATTAATACAAGTTTTCTCAATACAGTATGATTAAAATCTTTTAATATTTGTAAAAGAAGCCTTCCATTTATTCATTATTTCTATATCCTGCACTATACAAGTTTCACCTCCCACCCCCAGAACAATTATGTGAGGCAGGATAAATTACATACAGCAGATTACACAGTACATTTCATAACTCCATAGGGAAGTGAAGATGGGTCTCTACAGTCCTAGCACAGTGCTTTATCTGTTACATCATTTACCAGATAAAAAACTAGGGAAGTTAGCTTTAAATGTGTAAGCAATTAACACTATTGAAATCGCATCAGTATCCATTAATGTTAAAGAAAAAATAAACTATATAATTTAGTTTTATACTTTAAAAGTTAATAAGTGGAAGTCTGTTTGACTTATGAGACCATCTTCAGTTCTCAAGATCTCACAGGTTTCCATGTACCCCTATAGCTGCTTCAGAGATTTCTCTGAATTTTAAGGGTGCACAGAGGACTGTAAAGAGCGGGGTGGAGTGCCTCTCTCTTAAATCCACTGAGAAAAGCCATTTACATTAGCAGAAAATCTTCACTTATTTGACTTTATTTGATAAGAAAATTGGAGGCAAGTAAGTAATAAACTTAGGTTTAATTAATTTCATTTCTGATCAAAGAAAGAGCTTAGTCAAACCTCTTCAGATGTTTGTGAATATATTAGACATGTAAGACATTCTTTTTCAGACATAAGTATTCAGCCCACTCTACTCTCTTTTTAAATTAAAATTGAGATTTATCAGAATGCATTGTTTTCTGAACCATGTTCTGAATTTGAGTGTCTACAGAATCACCAACACACATCATCCTGTCACTGGGCAAATGTGCAATTATTAGAAATTTGTGTGCTACTTTGTATTTTATTTGTAAGGGGGCTTTACTTAATTTCCAGCACCAATGAAGATACATTATTTTCTTACCGAGGTACACGGGGATCGTGCCATGTGCTTACACCGGTTTGAGTGTGTAGGAAATACACCTGCCCTTGCTGAGTTGTCCTTTGCTCTGTTTGGGAAATTATCAATGCAAAAATAAATCAGAAAGTTCAAAATATTCCTTTTCTAAAGAAAATTCCCCTGGATCTTCAGTTATCATTGACAGTTCACTTTACCTAAGTGATGGCACTGATTCAAAATTAGCCATTTTTATGACCATACTGGGTTGTAATGTTTTTTATGGAGAGGAAAATGTCACCGATTAAAATATTTATTAACCACAAGGTCCCAACATCTCCTTAGTCTTGCACAATTGCCAAATCATCATAGTTAGTACCAGTACTATAATCTATTTTTTTAAAATTATACTTTCTCTCTTATTTATCAAAGGTAAGCAGATAGTTATACAATTTCAGGAACACCTACCATATCCCTCAGGTAGATCAGGAGGAGTATGCAGGTGGGTTCTGCTCATGTAATTCCTATGCCTCTGAGATCTAACTCTCCTTTCCGCTAGCTTGGGGTCAAATGCCTGTCCACATGTTGCACCATTTATTCCCGTAAGAGGTGTGTTCTCATCCACAAAGCAACTCAGAGGTCTGCCAGGACTGGAGTATTCCGATGCTGGCCTATTGAAAAACAACAATCTTTGTTTCTTCTGTCAAAAGGGCATTACAGTCTAAAATTACAGAGTTTTAAGTAATGTGTTTCTTAACATGTTACTAGAAGGCCGTATTCTAATAAACGAATAAAAATTAATTAGATTAAAATGATAAGCTGCACAAGTTGGTTGGATGCTGCAGTGAAAGAGGGCACAAGTGTTGAGGACATTCTCTTGGATTATGGCATAGCAAACTCTTGATAAATGCAGCACTGCCATCAGTCCTAATAAATGGATTGTCACGTGACAAATAGACTCCTCTTCAGGCATCTACCGCCAAAATCCAAACAGTTCTTTCATATAAATATGAACAGATTGGTAGTTGGGTATAAAACATGTCCTTTCAATGATCTGGCTGCAACGTTTTACATCAGACGCAGTTTCAGCCTCCGGGGTAATTCTGTGTAAAGCATATTTCCAGTAATCCAGCCCTAAAATTATCACCACAAGGATTGCTGAGGCCAGATTAGTCCTGGCAAGGAATGGTTACAGTGGTAGTTAGGAAAAAGTTCTCCTTGCCACAGACACCACTAATGCCTCCTTTGATAATAAGAGTTCTAAAACCATCCCAACATTGAGAAATGTTCACACTGTTTGCATTGTACTAAAGATGAAACAAGGGAGACTTGGAGGAAGGGAGATGAGAGATCTGATTTCCTACCTATTAGCAATAACACAGTTGCCAACTTCACAACCCACAATAGAAGAATCAGAAAAAATCCTGCATTTATATTTGTTATGGTGCACAAGTGGTCACCGTTTCCCACTCAACCGTAAGCAAAATAGAATAATTTCTTTAATTGTCCAAACTGTTTCCCTGGTTTCTTCCTTTCCTAGAAAGGACATATAAACTAATAACAAACCCTGAGTTAATTTAATAAAAACCAGAATTCTATTAAAAATGCTTTATCTTTATATATAAATATGACCCCTTTATTCCTGCTGGTTTTATTACTTATTATTGAATATTAAAAAAATAAATGATAAGGACTTAAGGAAAATTTAACAAAACACCGATAAACAACTGTTTTGATCCAATAAGCATATCCAGAAGTTTGAGATAATGTTAAGTGTTCTAGCAAAATGACTGTTGCAGAGGGGAATTTTTAAAAAAACCCTCTCGTTTATCTGAAAACAAATTTGGAGGTTCAGCCTCTCAAGAGTCCAAGAAAAGATTCCAATGAGCAAATATGTTCTATGTTTTTTGTATAGTAATGTAATACATATTAAATATGCGAGAAAAAAGTCTAATTTGGGAGGAAAGGACATGTGGCGGCACATAAACTTAGAATTGGAGAATTCCTAGCACTGACAACCACTAGAGTTGTACCTTTAGCTCTCTAAAAGAAGGCTTACCGTGTTGGTCTCTCCCACTGTGTTGTTCGTGTGATATGATTCAAATACTGAATTCTTCCAGAGGCTGTCCTCCTTTCTTCCCAGCTAAATATTTTTGCATTGAAAGAAAAGTGTACATTACAAGAAGTTTGACTTTCAAATGTTGGAGCTCACATAGTTATTTATTAAATAAATGCAGGTGTAATACGTTTTAAACTAGCATTTTTTCATTCTTTATCATTTCAAAATGTTAAGCACAAATTAAAACACTGTTTGGGACATGCAACATCGTATTTTATTCCAACTGTCAAAGAATGAACTTACCCATCAGGTAAATCATTGTCAAATAGTCTACTGCAATCAACAACTTGCCCTCCTGTGCCTATCCGGTCCCTGGACTGAAGACTTACTATCAAAAAAAAAAAAAAAGAGTTAAACTTAGAACATTATTATGGCGTATCTTGCACGTATCCTTTTGATTCAGTGATGTACAGATTTGGAACTTTGAAAATATATAGGATGCTCTTATCTTTTCACTAAACCCCCCGAGGATTACTCCAAGATCACGTGAAGTGTTAATACCACTTTATAATGCCTTGGTAAGGCCACACTTGGATACTGCATTCAGTTCTGGTCACCACGATGTAAAAAAGATGTGGAGACTCTAGAAAGAGTGCAGAGAAGAGCAACAAAGATGATTAGGGGACTGGAGACTAAAACATATGAAGAACGGTTGCAGGAACTAGGTATGTCTAGCTTAAGAGAAAGAAGGACTAGGGGAGACATGATAGCAGTGTTCCAATATCTCAGGGGTTGCCACAAAGAAGAGGGAGTCAAGCTATTCTCCAAGGCACCTGAGGACAGAACAAGAAGCAATGGGTGGAAACTAATCAAGGAGAGAAGCAACTTAGAACTGAGGAGAAACTTCCTGACAGTTAGAACAATTAATCAGTGGAACAGCTTGCCTCCAGAAGTTGTGAATGCCCCAACACTGGAAGTCTTTAAGAAGATGTTGGATAGCCATTTGTCTGAAACAGTATAGGGTTTCCTGCCTAGGCAGGGGGTTGGACTAGAAGACCTCCAAGGTCCCTTCCAACTCTACTATTGTATTGTATTGTATTGTATTGTAAGATAGCGGAAAGCAGTTTGATGAGATTCCAAAATGCAGTAATCTGACTCTGGAAATTTTAGCTCGGTAAACAGGTATTCCTATAACTATGTGTCTCTATAACCTCAAGCTACAATCTTATACCTGCAATCTGTTCCTCATAATTGCCTAGTAGAACACAAAACATGCTTTTGTTAGAAAAGATTACTTTAGTACAAAGATTGCTAACAGTATATTAATGGATGATTTATCTGGAATGTGGATCTTGTTAATTCTGGAGCTTCTAGCAACTTCCAATATGTTACTCCTTCCATATTCTTTTGGGAGAAACAATGACACAATAATTCCATTTCTACGTAAAGAAGTAACTCCAAAATGTGACACTGAGGGAATATGTCACTGTTATATGATCCTGCAAGATTTTGGTTGTCTCCATGGTTGTGAACACTAAAATAATCTGGGAAAGGCAATAAGGAGGTGTAATGAAGCAACACTTCTTTGGTGATAACATCTCATTCTCTTCCATCAAATTCATATGAAGGATAATGAATTATTCCTATATCAGGAATAATAATAAACTGAATTAGGGCCAATAAGCAGCAACTCAGTCCTGGCAAAACTAAGTACCTGAGAACCAACAAATGTTTTGTTTCTTCAAAGAATCTCCTTTAAGGACCATGTAAATGGGGAGTAGTGACTGGAAAGAGAGAGAGCTTTCTCAATTAAGATGCCAAGGTTGTAGAATTGCCTCCTCAAAGAAACTTGCCTAGTGACATTCTTATGGTTTGGCCTGGTCAAATTATTAGCACATTATTTTCAACATGTCATTCTTTTTTTTTTTTTTTTGCTGTTTTTTTTCCTGTACCCTACATCTATTTTTATGTTGTTTCCTCCTCCTTCCACCACTGAAAGCTCTGATTAAAGCTGACATACAAATCTTGCCAGTAAAGATAAGTCTTTGGGAACTTTAATTCGCTGAACGTGTGGACAATATAGAAAAGGGACTTCATATTTACCACTGGCCTTATCATTTAGCATAAGTCAATTGCTAGGAATCAGATACTTCTGTGTAAAAGGCATCTCCATATCAGGGGTTTTATTTATCATATAATATTATGATCTGGTTTCTCACTTGTTTTTTTTTAAATGTTGGCTTACAATTTTTATTTGCTTGCCTTCTGAAAGATGTGGCAAGCCTTAACACTGGCATGTATGACACAATGCTGTTGCAAAAATAGCTTAAATCTTTACGAACAATTCCCATATTCACTCCTGAATTAAAGAGACAATCTTTAGTGCTAACATTTCTTACATCCAAAGATTTTTCACAAATAAAACAAAATGATAATTCTGTGCCTAAATGTGTTGCAAATAATACAACAAAGGCTGTCTGTGTAAACCTAAGTAGTTCTGTTTACTTTATAAAGAGGCCAGTCAAGAATGAAACTGAACACATGACTTATTTGTGGTTTCTGTGGCATTAAGATTAATGGGCTTTTCCTAATCCTGTTTAGATTGGAACTGAAAGCTCAAGTCTAGACCAAAACGAGCATCAACCCAGCGAAAGATAACAAGAGAGGCTGGGCCCCACTGCAACCCAAAGGAATGCTGGCCTTCTGAAGGTAGGGCACCATCTGCAAACAGCCATCCTTATAATTCCACCTGCTGGGATCAGCATTTAAAAAAAAAAAAAAAACACAACAACTTGGAAGCAGGAATACAGTCTATAAATCAAATGTCTGGAAGTTCTCATTAGAGGTCTTCTTCCAACTTTTTAGATTTTTTAAATCATAAACAACCACTTAGAACAGATTCTTAAATATTAGTACTGTAAGCAATGTTAAATTGAAGGATAAGGTTCAATTTCATCCACAGAGCCTAGTACCATTGACACAATAATATGTTTGGAATGGATCTAATATTGAAACACATAACAATGCAGCACAGGTGTGAGATCAATTAATTATATTTCAAAAGACCATCACAACACAAAATTGATTGTCAATTTCTCACACTCGCTACTCCTGGAAAATGAATTCATAGGGTTAACAAACACATTAACAGGATGGATCAAAGCATAGTTAAAGCAATATATTAAACATTAAGTTTAATGAGAAGAGAAAATAAAGCAGTAGGTAACATGTAAACTTAGTTGGCTTTAAGCATTTCAGTTAAACAGTTATCTGAATGTCACTGTTGAAAATCCATATAAATTATATATACTTGCCAAAGCGTACATAGAAATGGTAAGCGATGGGCAATTATTAATAAGGAAGACAAAAAACGAATGCCAAGTAATGTTGATAAGCAGAAATAAAAGAGTTTCATGCAATGGTTTCTCTTTCCAATCAAAATTGGAATCCAATCCCTCAGCAGAGCTCCAGAGGGGAGAACGCTTTCATTCTGCCTATACTTCAATCTCCCGAAATCTTCTTCAGACAATAGGGAATCCTCATGAACCACATGGGAGAAGGCAAAGGGGGAGGGGGGAGGAAATGGATACAAAAGAAGAAATAAAATGCCATTCACTTTTATTCATAAAAAACATTTGCTGTATCAAAGGGGCTTTTATGGACAATCCGTTTAACCTAATGTATTCTGTACCATTCCTCTTTCACGTTTTTACAAGGACCTCTTCCAAAAGACTATAATGCACTACCTGTTATGTGTTATTCTTAGAAAAGAAACTGTACCACAGAAGCCTTCAAAAACTTCTTTGCCAATAGAATGAAGAATTATAGTAGCTTTAGGCTGAGTTTTCCGTCAAACCTACATAGGACTATGTCGAAATCATGCCGTTCTGACTCAAAACAGACTTAAGTAACAGAAGAATCATCTTCTCAGGCCTGGAAGCCATCTTGGGCATTGGATCTTCAGGCTTGCCATGTTTAGTGCCGTGGGAAACTGGGAGGGGGGGATTGTATAAAGGGGAGTTATATAGTCATAATAACATTCCTTTCTCCGAAAGTCAAGGCCACTCTGCCCTGTATCTGGAAGGGTGTGACTGATAAACATCTCCAATTGGGACAGTGCATTGATTGGACCATATGACAGACATGTGGGTATTGGGGCAGGAACTGGGACTTTCTTTTGGGTGGGAAAAACCTGGAAGCTTTCATATTCGGGTGTTCCCAGATGTGCCAATATTGCATTCTCCAATAAAATGGAACTTTGAGGAATGCCTAGCCTCGGAGTCTTTTTTCGTTGGGGGTGCTACTTGGAACCCTGATACATACTTTGCAGTCCTTTTTTAACATTTCCACCATGGTGTTTGAAATACATATTTAAATTTGGTCTGGTGGGACCTAGTGGTTAAGGTGCTGGTTAGAAACCAAGAGACTGTGACCCAAAGATGCTTTCAAAAATTTAGTTGCCTTTTGAAAAAGCACTTTTGGGACAACCATGAGTTGGATGGCTGAGAATCTCCATAGACAAGAGACTGTGAGTTCTAATCCTGCCTTCCCATGAAAGCCATCTGGGTGACTTTCTGAGCCCAACCCACTTCACAACATGGTTGTTGTGGGGAAACAGGAGAAGAAACAAGTATTTTCACCACTGTTATTTAAAAAAATAATCAAGGCAGGTTATAAAATAAAACAAACAAACAAACAAAATAAAATCATTACTTACCTACTATCTGTCCTCTAACTGTATCATTGTCATTTGGTCCCAGTTTGCAGAGATCTAATCTCTGATCTATAAAAAAAAACCAAGGAAGCACATCTTATTTCTATGTAATGATCATGTAAGGCAGTGGTGGGTTCCTGCCGGATCGCACGCTCCCTTTTGGCGCTAAACCTGGAAGTACGGTCTTACCCCGCCCCTGGCGACGGGACGAAGCTTGCCTGCGCTCCACCAGCTTGGCTGGGAACGGAGACGTTTCTCTGCTCAGCAATGTCTTCAGTGGAGTGGTGGCAGCCTGGCAGGCTGAGCCTGCGTCCCTTTCAGGCGCTCCGCTCCGCTGAGGAAACATCTCCGTTCCCAGCCGAGCTGGTGGAGCGCAGGCAAGCGTCGTCCCGTCGCCAGGGGTGGGGCAAGACCATACTTCCGGGTTTAGCGCCGAAAGGGAGCGCACGATCCGGTGCGATCCGGCAGGAACCCACCACTGATGTAAGGTAATTTCTATGACAAAATACATATTGCTGAATTAAACATTTCTAGAATTTCAGAAGAAAAAGAAGAGCATACTGGTCTTCATCTTCCCCAAAGCCACTTTTGTCTAGTGGTTAAAATGCCAGTCTTAAAAAGTCAGAGGCTGTGAGTTCAAATCCTGCCTTAGGCATGAAAGCCACCTGGGTGACTAAGGGCCAGTCACTCTCTCTCAGCTCAACCCACTTCATAGGGCTTGTTGTGGTAGTGAAAAAAACAGGAGAAAGAAGTTGGGGTGGATATGTTCACTGCTTTATTTATAAAAGTAATTAAGGCAGGATACAAATCAATCAATCAATCACAAATAAATTATAATTTCCATAGAAATAATTTTAAAGTCGCTCTAAAAAGCTTATTTCAAAATACCGAAGAACTTTTGTTCTGCCTACTTACAACCAGTGTCTTTGAGGCGGTTGATAACGTTAGAAAGAAGTCTCACACAACCCAGAAAACCAGCTCCCTGTTTTTTATGGATTTTCTTGTGGTTCCATACACTGATTGTTATAGAGTCAGACTTTCCAATGTATCTAAGGAGGGAAAAAAGACAGGAATCAGCAATAAAACATATGTTGACTTCATACCTCTAACAGTCTATTAGAACACAATTTTTGACTGCAATTTTTTTTACAGCTTCATAACATAAAAACTGTTATTTTTATTTTACGCTGAAGAAGAGGTCAAATGCATTATACACAGACTTATCTCCATCATAATTTACTCATAAAAAGATTCTATTCGAACAAATATCAAAGGAGCTTTTAAAAAATATCTTATGTAAATCATACATTGCTGACATCCTTTGGCTAGACAGTCACAGTCTGTCAAACAGAAAAAAACGGTATGTTGTTGAGCGTTTAATTTGGAGGACGAGTTGTAACACTTAAGAATTATGTTTCTCTCTGGGAAATGTTTAGTAAGCCTCTCCCATTACATGCATTCTGTCATAGTACAAACATCTAAGTGTTCGATTTACTAAAACATCCTTCTACACTCACTTGTTTAAATTGTTTATTCACCCATAACACACATACCCCAGAGTTGCAATGCAGCATAACACAGGTGGTCCTTGACCTACAACAGTTTGTTTCGTGACCGTTCAAAGTTACAACGGCACTGAAAAATGTGACTTATGACCGTTTCTCACAGTTACAACCTTTGCAGCATCTCCATGGTCATGCGATCAAAATTCAGATGTTTGGCAACTGGTTCATATTTATCCCAAGGTCGTGTGATCATCTTTTGTGACTTTCGCACAAAGCCAATGGGGAAGCCAGATTCACTTAACAACAGGGTTACCAACTTACCAACTGCAGTGATTTACTTAACAACTGAGGCAAGAAAAGTCGTAAAATGGGGCAAATCACTTAACAAATGTATCACTTAATGACAGAAATGTGGGGCTCAATTGTGGTTGTAAGTTGAGGATGACTTCTATAAATGCTCTCATAGTTTACAAATCAAACACTGATTATTTTCCAAGACTTAGAATGTTATCTTTTTGGAAAAGACTACTCATATAACGATATTTTCAACTTGTTTCTACATACAATTTCTGTTATCAAACACAAAGGTTTCAGTTCAATACCCACATATATATGATGGGAACAGACGCATTGCAACTGCGGCCCTCCACTTACAAAAAAAAAAGGGGGGGGGGGAAAGAATGTCTTCTATGTGCTAGCTCTCTAAGAGGCACTCGTGGGACTACCATTCCAGCAAATGGTGTCAGCAACTAGAGAGGAACTATTTCTTAGTGTCACATGTAGTGTGCACTTTTGCCCACGTTCCAAGAAAATCACTGAAATTTTTATACACTACAGATAGTCTAACTCAAAATTATGACAGCTTAGAAAGGGTGTTTTACATTCCATAAAGCACTTTGTAAAATGTCATGGTACACCTCCTCACAGTCACGTAATTCACACTTATGACTAATTGTGCCCTGTGATCATGTGATTGCCATTTGAGATCTTTTCTGCCAGCTTTCCAGAAAACTCACTTGGGAAGCTGGTAGAGATGGTTACAAGCTACCACCACTTACCAAAGGGTTTCCCCTTCTCTCCATGCACTGGGCAGGGGAGGGATGGAAATCCTTTATCAGGTTGTAGAAACGAAGCTCGGATCTTAAGGACCTCTGTGTGTTTCTCCAACCAGTGGAGGAGTTCCCTTCCACACATGGAGAAGAGAGGAACTTCTGAGCTGGGCTGAAGAAATCGTGAAGATTTTTTATGCTTTTAAATTTTTCCCAGGACGGCAGTCCCCAACATTTCCAGTTTGGTGGACCGGTTAGAAAGGGGGGGGGCGAGGAGAGGGGATGTTTCCGTGTGAGCAGAGGGCACACACATGACACACATAGCTCCATTTGGGCACATGCCACACGCACAAATGGAACCTCAAGTGTGCCCATCCTCCACTCATGCAAGATGGAGCTGTGTGGCATACTCGCCTGCTGCTTCCGCAGCCCCGTTCTGAACGGGCTGCAGCTCGGGGGTTGGGGACTCCTGTAATAGAATGCCAGGATAGAAATACATTAATTTATTTAGGAAAATTTATTATTTTTAATACTGCTATTGAAAGTTGCCTGATATGATTATTTAAGAGATTAGTTTTTTTAAGTATAGAGCTTTCAGAATTATGTCAAGGGTTATTAGTGCCCAACTTCATTTTCTTGGGTGCTATTATATAAACTTATGATATATCAATTAATTCTTAGGCAATGATATACTGGGATGATTAGAAGTAAACATACTGGGGTAATAACTGGCTTCTGAACAACCAACCTTAGTTAAAGGAAGACTGCTAAATCTGTGGCACCAAAACTGTACTGCAAGTCCCATCATCACTGATTACTACATATGATTTGAGAAGTTGGTGTGAATTTGGAATCAAATCTATCTGATAATCCAGGTATCTCCACTCCTCATCCAGAGTCTGCATTTTTGTCTCTATTTCCCAGCTGTCACAAAAAATCTATGTGTTTGTTTTCTCAGTTAAGCACTTTGATTTTATACATAAAAGCAGTATTTAAGAATTAGTATCTATGTGGTTGCTAAGAGTTGGCACAAGTGTAATGACACATAATCAATCAATCAACCAACTCTATGCTTTAACAATAAAAGATCAGCTACTTTATAAACAAACAAAACAGCTAACACAGGCCTGCATTTCTTTTCAGAGTAATTCTTAGCAAAGACACCCTGATTTAATGTATATTTAGCAATCACCCAGCTTAAAGTTTGGTCATATTTAGATAATCTCTATTAACACGTACAAGTCATAATGTTGATTCCACTTTGGATCAAGGGTATTCTTCACAGTATCAGTAGAATGGCACTGGCCAGATCCGTCTACCACCACTTTAGCAAATGGATCAGGAAGTCCTGTCAGAAAATACATAATACAATGAGGATGCTGCTAATTAATATCATATTATTTGTGGCGGCCCATTAGAAAGCATCTACATTTATTTTGTTCATTGCAAAATACAATCTATACTGAATTTATTTGGACATATAACATTGTTTCAAGACATTTCAGGCTATCATTGTAAATAGGAAATACTTTTCTTTACAACTCTTCTCACAAGTCCAATGCTTTCAAAAACAGAAAGATTCAAAGTCAAGATAGCACTGAAGCCAGGCATTTTTAATACACAACCCGTTTTCAGCAGTTTTCAACGGTTTCTGAAAGCACTGCCCGGTTTCAGCACTTCACTGGATTAAGGAAAAACAGAGCCACCTGCCATTTTTAGCAATAGCGGCCCAATTGTAAGTGTGAGTTCTGACTTAAATACAAATTTAGGTTAAAGACAGATTTAGGGAACAGAACTCATTTTTAATCCAGGGACTACCTTTACTTCATGAAGCATTTAATTGCAAAGGTAAATATGAAAAGATAACCATTATGAAACTCACACAGCTATTTATAAATATTCTGTAACACACATGAAACATCAGCAGGTGGCAGCATCTGGTTGACCCTGACTGGGCTTAGAAAGTTAACCGGGTCATCCTGATTATAGCAGAAGTTGGATGGGAGACCAACAGGTAATTCCAATAGAATAAGTTGAGTTCAGAAATTGAAAAACATTCCATAACACTGGCAAACCACATCCATACTAATGCCAAGAAAACTGCATGGATGTGTTCATGAAGTTATCAATAGTTGTACCTGACTGAAATGAGCTTGACTTTAGCAGCACTCATAGTCAAAGCAATTCTTTAATAAACAACAAATTTAGCCAAAAGAAACTAGTGTAAAGCAACTCTTTCTAACTGCTCTTATGCTAAATTTCCATTCTATTTTTAAAACTCAAGGGACTTTTGGGATGCTTCCTGATAACTGCATGTAAAAAGTTAATGCTATGAAATGGATTATGACCTTCAATTTTAGTTCTGATTGAAGTATATTATAATACCAATCCATTTTTTGATTTTACCGTCACAATAAATTGGTGTTTATGGCATTACAGAATTACTATTCCCAGCATCCCTAGCAAACAAGACCAGTAGTGAGAAATGTTGGGATTTGAAGTTCAACCAAAGACGGTGTCATAGACTGCCTATTCTTATTGAGAAACGAACACAAATTAAAACACTGTTCTTACAATGTACCTCTTTTATTTAATTTTCAAATTTAGATACCGCCCATCTTACTCTTAAGAGTGACTCTGGGTGGTTCACAAATAAAAATTAAAATTGATAATAGATACATAAAGGGATTTTTTTTTATTCCCACCTTTCCTTTAGGGCAGGGGTGTCCAAACTTGGCAACTTTGTGGACTTCAACTCCCAGAATTCCCCAGCCAGAGCTGGCTGGGGAATTCTGGGAGTTGAAGTCCACAAGTCTTAAAGTTGCCAAGTTTGGACACCCCTGCTTTAGGGGTTTGAAGCAGCATACATAACACTTCCTTCTCGAATTGGGCTGAGGGACAATAACTGATCCAAAGCCAACCCAATAAGCTTCTATGATTGAGAATGGAATCTCAGTCTTTCTGCTCTTAGTCCAGGTTCTTAATGTCTATACCACACTGACTTGTATTCAATAGGCAAGTATATCAATATACTCTATTAACACAGGCCATAAACAATACTTGAAGGTGAGTAGATGATTGGACTATATCAGAGCATTCTGTTTAATGGTTTATGAAATGCTACCTAGTAAGACTAAATATCTTTGAATAAAAAACAGAAAGGTGTACTTACGGAAAAAATCCTTTTTCACCAAATTTTTTGCACAGAGAACTGAAACCAAAACAAAGGGGGGGGGGAAGAATTATAGAATAACATTTTGAGTTTTAATGTATTAATTAAGTATTTCCAAATGTTCAACAATACAATTTCGGGCATATGTACCTATACCTGTACTGAAATATATTGTAAATCTGGAAATGCAGGCACATCAGGCAGTTTACAGATCAAGGATCACAGCCATATTGTCCAGTTGCCGTTCTGTTATTATTCAGTATCTTCATCCACTGGAATCGGCAGTGGAGAAACTGAGCTTGGCAAAGCCCACCCAAAAGCACCATTACTAAGATTATACTCATGTCTCTAAACAAATGTCATTGACCAAAATATATGGAGTATACTTTCTGATTTATACATTAAAAGCCAATATAATTTAAATGTTGGTCTTTTCTATGCATGTTTATTCAATATATAGTGAGGAAAATACAACTAATATTATAGGTCAGCTCCAAAAATGCTGTCATAACAATTCCTTTGTACCAATTAGAAAAAGGAAGTTATACAGTATACGATATGCATAATGAGAAACAAAATCTGGCTCAAGCCCTCAATTTACTCAACATTTTTGGAGCTTAAACAATACAGGATTTTAAGACTTAAGTGATAATACCAAGGAGGGAATCAAATTGGATGAAAGTAAAACTGAGAAAACCCCAAGAAAGGTACATATAAATTTAAAAGGATTTGCAGAGCTCTAGTCACAACATCAAATTCCCTGAATTTTAGCTTGTTCAGAAGACAGTAAATGGGAACACTAGAAAATGTCTTTTTCCTAAATGTCATTCCATTTGTTTGGCTTAGACATAAATATTGCTTTTAGAGCCTGAAGATGTAATTATGTTTTAATGATCATGTGATTTTTCACTTAACGATGGAGTTGCTGGTCCCAATTGTGGTTGATAAACAAGAGCAACCTATACAAGGCAAATGCTTTGTATAGAGACAGATAAGCAAAAGTATCAGCAGCACAGAATGACAAGTGCCAATTTAAAAAAACTACTTTAATCTTTTAAAAATACAAACAAAAATACAAACGAAGAAAAAGATCTTAAATTATATTCCCTACTATATATTATAGAATCTCCACCCTAATAACAAATATTGCTGCATCTTTTGATTGGCAGAAAGTATTGCATTTTCCAAAAAAGATACATCAAACATTTCCAGCAATTATTCCTTGACCATCTGGAATAACCACTATTCCTGACAAAATGTCAAATTTCAGAGCTTCTGTATATAATTCAACATCACATTAACTTCTTGAACATTTTCCCATAAACGTAGTAATAAACATTAATTTATATCCCACTATTCCTAAATTATATCCTACAATTCTTCTGGGAATGCAAGCATTCTGACAATCACAGTACCTCTCCTTCAGTTTTAACCCTGAAACAATAACCGTAGCTGACAGAGAGTTGGCAAGGAGCTTTCTTAGCTAACGAAGGACTTGAACTCAAGCCTCACTGATCCTAATCCTCTACCCATTACCCAATCCATTACATTGATATAAATGATAATACAACTTTATTTTTTCTCATTCACTCCATATTAACTCAGGGCACATAGAATCAAATTCAAATAAATAAATAAAAATATTATTTTGCTTGTTAGCAAAACATTCAAAGAGTGGACTTGAAAGCTCTGAAAGAATGTCTGAAAAAGGTTAGGCTAAGGAGGTAGAGTTCTAAAATAGAGAAATAGAGGAAAAGATTTTTTGGCAAATAGGGAAATGAAGCCAATTAAATTTTCCAGTCTTGCTTGGCAAACAATAAAGTAAACACCTAGTTGTGGCTAATAGTAAACTGTGTCTAGTATATTGTATGAGCAGAGTTGATTTGCCTCAAATTCATTTCTTTTAACATAACATAGGCAAGGAAAGCTGATTGCCTTTGCTAAATATGTGAGGGATATTTGCAGAGGTGGTGATGGTGTTTATCAAGTTTGCCATGTTGTCCTTTTTTCTTTCTCTACTAGTTCAATTTTCTTTTTATGCTTCTTCTTCTATTGTTCTACATTGTCTGCTGAATTATGAGCCACCAGAGTTGTCTGGAGTTGAATAGGATAAAGTTTAAATAAATAAAAAAAAGTTTTCTCCACTGGTGTCTTCTCCTTGCTGAATTACTAGTCTCACCAATATTCTCTTTAGAATGTTCCAGAAGTGCACGACAGACAAATGATAGCGTGATGGAGACCCTCCATCTGTGCCCATGAATTACATGTACGTAATAGATACGATCAGGTAAATCTTGGAAGCAAAAAGAATTATGGAAGAGCTTTTTAAGAAAAAGAAATGGAGATACGTATTGTATAAAAATAAATTATTAAAGCAGGCAAGCCCAACCCACAGCTAGTAATGCAGCCCCACAAGATAATAAAAACTATTTTTAAAAAGTTTATTATTTAGATACATTAACATATGATACAGTGATTGATGATAACATTTGTAGCTCAAGATTGAATTGTGGGTCCTTGGTGTTCTGAGTTTGGTTGTTTTCTTGCAGACATTTCATTACCAGACTAGGTAACATCACAGTGCTAGTAGGAAATGGGATTTGCTCTCATTTTTACATTCTAGTGTAGGGGTGTCCAAACTTGGGAACTTTAAGACTTGTGGCTGGGGAATTCTGGGAGTTGAAGTCCACAAGTCTTAAAGTTCCCAAGTTTGGACACCCCTGTTCTAGTGGCTCCTGTGTCAGTTGTTGGTGGGATTGGCCTTGGTGATTCCTTGACTGGATATTGTTTAAGGTTGCTTGTTTGGCAATTCCTTGATTGGGATATTCTTTACTTCTTGATTGTTGGTCTAATGTTAATCTTGGTGTTAATCTCTGCTCATCTGGGCGTTGATTGCTGGTAAGTAGGTATTTGGTCTTTTTTGTTTCCTTTCTGGCTTTTTGATTGTCTCTTTTGAATGGTATGCAGATGTGGCTAATGTCTATGTTCCTGTTCATGGCTGTTAGTATATTATATATTTTATATGCGGCCCAAGACAATTCCTCTTCACTTAATGCAGCCCAGGCAAGCAAATAGGTTGGACAACCGTGAACTAAGCATTTGATTTTTTAAAAAAATTAAATTCCGTGTGCCAAGTTACAGCTTGAAATAAAATACTAGATTCCACACTATTCTCCCCTAATTAAGAAGTAAATAGTTATCTGAAGGTGACTGTCAACAACCTACTGAATCATTTTGCATCCTCGGGTTCTCTTCCCCACACTGTTTGGATGCTACAAGCATTGGCATCACCAGCTATCTTTATACTATGATATTTTACAGTATTTATTATCCCCATATCACCCATTCAGATACATTGCTACTTTTTACTGGCAAAATCCCCACTTATTTCAAAATTACTTTTTATTTTATTTTAACATTACCATATGTGAAGGTAAAAAGAAATAGCCCAACAAACAATAAATAGAATTCCTGACTCAAATTCATGTCTTTAGAAAGATAATGTCTCCTTCAAATCAAGCTCTACTCCTACCAACTGTATGGACACATCCATGTACTTTTCTTGGCAGCAATACTCTACATAAATTGTTTGCAATTCCTTGCTTTTGTTTCTTTGTTTTTTGATTTGCAATCTCTCACCCAGAGCTGTCACTAGCCTAGTAGTAATCCTGCTTAACTTTTAAGCCCAGACAAGGTCATTCAAGTGCTGCCACCTGTTAAGACATAACCTTTATTAGTTTGAAGCAAAATAAACTTTCCAAATTTCTTATTTCTTAACGTGGAATGAGACTATTTACATATTTCTGAGTTTTAAAAAGTAGTATTCAGGAACAAAGAATGGCAGAATATGAAGCAGAATTTGTGAAGAACTGACTTTTGTTTTGATGCAATAACAGTATCATTTACTTACTAGGGTATAACAGTGCAGCTATGAAAGAACTGAGTTTTTACTAAAGTGGGGCAAAATGCATTTACAATGCAAAATTGCAGGTTTTAAAATTAACATTTTAGAATAAAAAGCACATAGAGCTATTGCATGACTTTCTTTTAAGATGTAGTGTGTACAAAACTGTTCTGTTTTTCTAAATAACTCAAATTGAATGTTTTATTTATTATCACGTTTATTAATTTTCATGTTTTAATCTGCAGCTACCTTCTGATCTTCCCTACACAGCAGCCTAAAGCATTTTAAAAAGATAAAAAGTGAAGTGAAAATGAACCTTAAAAATAAACAAATAAAAACATCTCACTCCCTCAGTCAACAAAAAGAAAACAGAGGATAACATGTATTTCCTCTTTATTCTTCCTGCCTTTATCGCAATTCAGAGAAAATAGAGGAAAGTAATTCGCTTTTTATGTATCTTTTTTGCATTCTAACCATCCTTTGCTGCCTTTGACTATAATAAAGGTTGTTTGATAGAGGAAAGCATCTTAGTAAAATAATACGGTACTGAAGGATTGCACACATACCAAAAAAACGAATGGAAATTCAAATCAACAACAAAAATAAAAAACTTGGGGAAAAAGACCTGAAAAACACTGGAGGCCACCAGAAAAATATTTTCAAGAAAACAAGTTTGGAATTTCTGTTCATACTCTAGTAATGAAGCAGACTGAACCTAACAACAAATTTATCTGCTACAATCTCACAGCTGAAAACTAAGGCTTGGCAAGACCTTATCATTTGTTTAGCATACATAAAGTCTTTAATGTAATACATTAAAATGTTTTAAAAGAAAAAGAGAAACTATACTATCTTTACAGCAAAATATTTTTTTTAAAAAATCTAATAGCAAGGCTTTTTCATTCTTCAAATTCCAATGTATTTTTCTACATCAGCAATATTTTTTGATAATATTATTATAATATTCAGAAGTAGTAATTTCTAGGCTAACAAAAGAACAATGTTGTAATAGAAAGAGGTTGGTCCCAAATTTTCTAATTCTCCAGCTTTCTGATGTCATTACACCAAAGAGAAAAGCATCATTATATCCAAACCTATTTATATATTTTAAAAAACCTAAATAACAACATCCTCTTGCATATGGTAGAGAAAATGGGCAAACTGAAAAGGGAAGTTCACAACCCACTTCAAATAGCAATTTAGCTTCTACTCAAAATAATATTCTAGTGGAAGTCATTAGCACAGTATTCCCTGATTGGTTCCCTTCTGTTTGCATATATAATTAAAATACATATCCCAGCTGTAGAAACACAATGCTACATGCTGTTAGTATATGTTGAACAAGCTATGCTTTAATCTGAATAAATCTCCAACTGCTCTATTGCCTCTTGCCAAAAATTCCCCTTTCCCTCCAGACAGTGGTTGTATTCCAATTATGCTGCTGATTGGAATGAAACTGCTGGAAGGGAGGGAATTAGAAAAATAGAAAACTCTCCATTTCAAAATACTATTTCTGAAATCAGAGGGCAGCATTGGCAATTCAAAGGCAGGGATATTAAAATATTTGGTGGGTCTCCCCCCTCTTTTCAGAAGATAACATAATTTTTTCAAGTTTCTCCATCCCAATGTCTATGTACTTACAAAGCAACAGAGCCATATTTAGGTTTTTTTATGTAACGTTGTAATATGCCTTCCAAAAAATTATAAATGAAGTTAACAAAAAAGACTAAGAAATTCACTGAACATCATTCAAATATTCAGCTACAATGTGAAAGAAAGTGAAATATTTCTCCAACATAAAATGTTCTACGCCTCAACTACAAAAAAATCCCCAAGCCCACCATTTCTCTAAGCATTAGTTTTCACCCAAAAGAATGACAAAAACTGGTCATTGTACAAGGGAGAGTTTACTTGCTTTTACCACATTCTCTTATATAAGATCACATAGCTCACGATTGTTCCTGGTTCCCTAGAAGATCTACAGGGACTTCATTTTACCAAATTAAAATCAGTAGGGTTTTTTTTTTATTTATAAACTTTTCCTTGTTTCCTCATAAACACGTTCTGCAGATTTACTATATGCACATAATTACTGTTATTTAAACAAGGGATATTCTGTATATCAAATGTTTACCAAATACCAATGTACAGCTTACCGTTTTTTAATATTAGGGGAGTCTGAAAGGAATTAGTGATATAGTCCAGCTTTTTTGCGCTACCAAGAGAAAATATTTGTTGTTTGGTTACATAGATTCATTTTCTCCAGTTTTATTACATCTCATTTGGAAAGTTTAATTGGTCTTGAAGGTGAGCTACCCTATATGGGGTAGTCCTTAACTTACAACAGTTCATTTAGTGACAGAAGCTACAACGGTACTGAAAAAAGTGTCCATTTTTCACATTTATGACCATGGCAGTATTCCCACAGCCATGCAATCAAATTTCAGATGCTTGGCAACAGATTCATATTTATAACAGTTGCACTGTTCTGGGGTCATGTGATTCCCGTTTTGCGACCTTCTGACAAGCAAAGTCAATGGGGAAGCCAGATTTGCTTAACAACCGGGTTACTAACTTAACAACTAAAGTGACTCACTTAACAAACATGGCAAGGAAGGTCATAAAATGGGCCAAAAGTCACTTAACAAATGTTTCGCTTAGCAATATAAAATTTGGACTCAATTGTGGTTGTAAGTTAAGGACTGCCTGTACAGGCTACTCCTCAAGTTACAACTGGTTGCTTAGCAATCATTCAAAGTTACAGCAGACCCCCCCAAAGCTACAACCCAGTTCTGATATTGAGTTTTCCCCACTGTCACGTGACCACATTTTGGTTGTCACACTCGGCAAGTGACCTACATTTTTGGCTGTTTGCAGCATCTTATGGTCACATGATCACAATTTGTAACCATTTTGCTGGAAACTGGCACTTACTTCCCATTTAGAGCATAAGACACCTCATAGCAATCGATGGCTTTGTTTAACAACCGCTGTGAAAAAAGTGTAAAATTGGGTGGTGAACTGCTTTATGACCATCATGACAAATAAACATAATGCCAGGCTTAATTGCAGTTGTAACCCTATACCTGTTGCAACAGACCAGTCATCTAATTCAATATGAAACTGCTTACACAGTTCTCGTTTGTTAAGCTTTGTCTAATGCTAACCATCGAAACGTATTGTGCATCTTTGGTATTTTCTGTAATGAAATATAACGCAATGTATGGAGAAACAAAAACATTACAAATGAAGATTTTTGTCATCTAGATAGAACTTTCATACGATTACATGCTTAAAGCCCATAAAAGCTCTATCTCAAAGCAACCTGTGGTTAATTAAGGAGACAATACAACTTGAAGAATTAAATTTTCTTATGAACACTATAGTGGATACTTAGGGCAAAAGGCAGACACAATTAATACTAATTCTATATGCCAGTTAAATGTTATCTTTTAATCTCTGCTATGATAGCATAATGCCTTGCAATTACACTTGTCCATGCAGTCACTGGAAGGCAAGATTGACTTGAAGGCACAAATAAACCCACACATACATAATACACAAACAGATATCCAAATAGGTTGATTTGCGGGTCCTTCTGGGTAGGGTACATCAGCACCATTAGATCTTTTTCCTTCTTAAAAAGTTTTCTTTTGGAAGGAAACTTGACAGGAGTAGTAGGAAAAATTACATAGTTATAAATGGAAACTCTGGTTCTGAAAATAAGAATAATTACACAATGAGGAACTCACCTGGAGACAGACTTAATTGGCAATGTAAACCAAAATTAAGGATTGCCCACAATAAGCCACAACTAATTAAAAAAGGACTTTCAATTTATGCTTTGTTCATTAGTAAGAAAGCATGCTATCACCTGAGATTGCAAGTGAAAAAAGTTTACCTAGTCTTTACTTTGTAAGAATACATTTTAACTAATATGTTTAATTTGATTT